>NW_026294402.1:107782201-108047201 GCF_007827085.1 Peromyscus californicus insignis
GAAATTTGATAACATAGTTTTAAATACTATGTGAATCAAAGAGAAAATAAAAAAGAGGTTATGAGATATTTTGAGCTGGATGATTGTTGCAGAGGCCATGTTGGGCCTTTTTGAGCTGGATGAAAATGAGAGTGCAGTGTACCAGGTTCATAGGGTAGAAAAGTCCCTCCTCCACCAAAATACCTGCCTCCCTCATCAGAACACCTGCCCCCTCCCTCATCAGAACACCTGCCCCCTCCCTCATCAGAACACCTGCTTCCCTCATCAGGGCACCTGCCTTCCTCATCAGAACACCTGCCCCCTCCATCAGAACACCAGCACCAGAGAATAAACAGTGCCAAAGCCTGACAGAATTCTCCCTGTGCCTTGGAAAAGGAGAACAAGCTTAAACCAGGGCACCCTGGAGACAGGAGGCAAGACAAGTGTGAAAACTCAATGAAGTAGAAAACAGAAAAGCAATAGGGAAATCAAACAGAAGTTCATTCTCTAAGATGATCAATACATTGACCAATATTTTAATTAAGATGAGCAAGAAAGATGAAACAATTTCCCAAAACCAGAAAGGAAAAAAGTACCCACCATGACTGACCTAGGGATATAAATAAAATATAATGTCATTTTCTTTAGTCTGTTGGTTGTTGTGGATTGAACCCAAGACTTTGCCTACACTAGGCAAAAAAAAAAAAAATCTATGGTTGAACTTCATCCTCAACCTTATTTAATCATTCATTTATTTACAGACGCATACACACAAATATATACATATATACATTTTGGAAGAGTCTCACCAAGTTACTCGGGCTAATCTTGATCAAAGCCCAGCCAGACCTTGATCTTGTAATCCTCCTGCCTCAGCTTCTTGCATAGCACAGATTATAGGACTTGTTGATCTCCAGACCTGGTTGGTTATGAGACATCATTTTGAATAATTTTTTGCCAATGATTTGGATGAAATGAGCAGATTCTTAGAAAGACTCAAATTGCCAAAACTTAGAAAGAAATAGAAAATCCAAATAACCCTATTACTAGTCCAAAAGGAAAGTTGAATTTGTAATTTAAAGGATCTTACCACAAGAACTCCAGATGGTCTCACTCATGAGTTCTGTCAAATGTTTAATGAAGAAATAATACCAACTCCAAAAATTCCTTCAGAAAATAACAGCGGGGAGCATGGCAACCACTTATTATGAGACTCTTCCTGGGGTACCAAAGCTGCACAAGAATTGCACAGGACAATGGCAGATCAGTGACCCTCATTGATACAACCACAAAATCCTCAACAGAATTAGCAGTCGCCAAACCCAGCAAATGAAATTATACAAAAAGCAACTCATACCACTGCCTTTTAATGACGCTCAAGCTCTGTCACCAGAGCCCACAGAGTTACAGGCTACACTCTATCAGGGATATTTACACTCATGTTTTAATTGCAGCACTATTCACAACAACCAAGATATAGAATCAATGAATAACTAGATAAAGAAAAGATAGCACAAATATGTGTATATAAAAAGAAGGAACAAAGACACATATAAGTAGAGAAAGGCATGGAAGACAGACAGAAAAACAAACCCTCTTCTGCAGCCCAGAGCTTCAGTACAGAAGAAGTTTCAATAGATAAGAAGGAATATGACACACAAGATGAATCAGAGTGATGATGGTGCTGATCACGAAGCTTGTCTAGAACACGAGGTTGGGAGTTAAAGGTACAGGTCTTATTGTGAACAATTCTTTCAGTGTGATATTGGTGCATCCAATGTACAGCTCCATAGTGATCTGCATATAATAGGAAGGAGTGTGATCTGGACTCACTCTGAAGAGACAGATAGAATGTCAGCAAGTAAGAGGCAGATCATCCTTAAAGTGGTTGCCAGAGGAAACTGTTCGAAGAAATGGGATGACAAAGACCTCCTCTGGAGTTGTTATGAGTGTGTCTGCCCTTAACTTGTACAGAGGTAAAGTAACTATGGATTGATGGCACAACTGGACTAAGAATCCACTCTCTGAGAAAGGACTAGCTTAAGAAACCTTGACTTCAGAGGCCAGGATGGACAGCAAAGGAATCACATGTGAAACATGTAAATAAAAATTATTTTTATTCATTTCTAATTCATTCATATTTTATTTTTTCAAAATGTGAAATAATTAAGTCCTATCATTTGAAATACATAGTTCAATCATGTTAAGTGAAATAAACCAAGCACAGAATATATCCAATGCATGTTCTCTCTCACTCAAGAAAATTGGAAAACAACAAAAATATTCACAGGAGAGATGAAAATAGTCACCATTAGAGACTTGGAAGGCAGAAGAAAGGAGAGAAGAAATAGAAAAAGATTAACAGTGAGTACCAAGATATGGCTGGATGAGAAAATTAGTTCCAGTGTTTACTATACAGCTGAGTAACATACATCTATAGCAGTTTATGACATATTTCTAAGTAAATAGATAAGAATCAACTCAAGTACACAAACACATAGAAATAACATTTAAGGAAATGGAAATTCTAATTACTGGGGCTAGAGAGATGGCTGCTGTGGAACAATCCTTTCCTACACTATGAATACTTATTACTCTCATTGGTTAATAAAAAGCTGACAGGCTGGTAGCTGGGCAGGAAGTTAGGTGAGAAAGTCAGGCTGTTGCCAGTCAGATGCAGAGGAAGCTAGATGAGAATGTTGTACTAGAAAAGGTACTAAGCCACATGGCTAAACATAGATAAGAATTATAGGTTAATTTAAGTATAAAAGCTAGTTAGCAACAAGGCTGAGCCATCAACCAAGCATTTATAATTAATATAAGCCTCTGAGTGGTTATTCTGGAACTAGTGGGTGGGAGAGAACCAACTGCTTACAGATGGCTCAGCAAGAGCACCTGCTGCTCTTGCAGAGGACCTGGGTTTGGCTCCTAGCACCAACATGGCAGCTCACAACTATCCAGTTCCAGGGGATCTGATGTCTCTTTTGGCCTCTGTAAGCACCAAGTACACGTGTGATATACATACAAACCTGCAGGCAAAACATTCATACACATAAAATAAATCTTTTTTAAAAAAGCAAAGCTAATTACTAGTATATGATTATTACATATTTATATGCATGCATCAAACAATTATTGTGTGCTCAATAAATATATTCAAATACTAGGAGTCAATTTTTAAAATGTCCTGATGAGAAAAGAGGATCAGAATTCATTGCAGGGACAGGAGTTGGAGACTGTTCAGGTGTCTCTCACTACAGAGCCAGTGAGTAAAACGAAGGAAAGCCTTACACAGAGGAAGATGAGGTGTTCCTATTAATAGATTGTGCGTAACCTGGCAACGTGTTTACAGAGGGATCTTTCAAAAATGAGTTTAGGAGAGGGAAAAAAAAAAAGGAACAGAATGTGTTCTATTCCCAAATGTCCTTCACGTAAACTTTAAGTGCAGGTGCATAAGATAAAACAAAGAAAAGAAGATTCAGTGGCAGAAAAGGAAACACTGTAAAGCCTTAGAATGTTTATCATGGAGAAGAAATAGAGTCGGGAAACAAAGCAAAAAATATAAACTAAGATAGTGGATTGATTGATAATAGAGTCAGACAGTGTATTAGCTATTTTTCTGTTGCTATGATAAAATACCATAGCCAGAACAGATAAAAGAAGAAAGGGTTTATTCTAGTTTACAGTTCCAGAGGACCAGAGTCCATCACAGAGGGTAAGGCATGGCATGGCAGCAGAAGTAGGAAACAGAGGGCAAGAACAGGAAGTGGAGCGAGGCTATAAACCCTCAAAGCCCGTCCCCAGTGACATACCTCCTTCAGCAAAGCCACACCTCCTAAAGGTTCCTTAACCTCCCCAAACAGTACCACCAACTGGGGACCAAGTGTTCAAATCCATGAGCCTATAGGGACCATTTCTCACTCAAACCACCACAGATAGATAACTAGATGATAGAAGGACAAACAGATTATAGATAGGAAATTTGCCTTCAAAATCGTGGATAATTCCCTAATTCCCCTTCTAATTACGTGACTCCGGAATCCAATAATTATTTCCAAGGGTAATTTCTAATTCCTTTATTCCAATTTGTCCCATTTTGGATTATGTGTCTGTGATGAGAAGCTATCACCAATAACATTAATAGAAACCTTTATTTGACATTTAATTTCCAGGTTTAAGTGAGATAGAATGGGAAGAGGGTGAGCTCTTACAGGTTTCGGTGTGATGTGAAGAATGCTTTCAGGGAGTTTATCACTTATGAACGCAACAGGCTTAGCAGTAAAATTAAAATAAGACTGATTCTTCCTACATAAGTATGTTAACCTGCTTTTTTCCCAACTATTTTTATTCTTATTTTTTTAAACTCCAGATCTGGTTTCTTTCTTTTAAAAACTTGACTGCAAGCTGGCGAAACATGGATACGCCTACATAAGCCTCCCTTGGAATGTGCAAAAGTATTGAGCAGATTGTGAAATAACCTTGGGTGTGCCAAACACGTGAGGCTGTTTGCTTCTCCGTTCCACATAACCACTAAGATTTTGTTCAAAACAGAATTTCAGGGGGTGGGTACACATGAGAACTTCAAGATAGTAAATTCTTATCTACTTACTAACATTGAAAAACTCATTCTTCCTGTCAACTAGAACAGGAAAGTTTCAATGTCTCTGGAGTATGGATAAGAAGAGAACATACTCTAACCGTGTGCTTTAGAAGCTTTGTGACCAGAACAGGACATCCAGACAGTCCAATGAGGCCAAGGTACAGTTCACATTAGGCAATCCTGAGTCTCCCCCAAAGGGTTACAGTGGAGACTGGTTGTCTTGACCAGCATCGGTTTCTGCTGGTCTTCCCAAGCGCTCGGCTCTGTCCACATCTACACATGTCTCTACAAAGTCACTCCTACCAGGAGCTGCATCCTGCTTGACTCACAGTCATCATTTCAGAAAGATACGCCCACCCCCAGGA
The DNA here is from genome assembly GCF_007827085.1 of Peromyscus californicus insignis. NCBI lineage: Eukaryota > Metazoa > Chordata > Mammalia > Rodentia > Cricetidae > Peromyscus > Peromyscus californicus. The sequence continues at coordinate 107,787,146 of NW_026294402.1, forward strand.
GCACACCTGGGTCATGTGCCCCCTATGGCCCCCACACTGACAGCAGCTTTCTGCTGACTTCCTCCTGATTAATTGCTGATAGACCAATCAGGGAATGTTTAAGAACAGGTCTGTAATTCCAACACTAAGAACGCAGAAGCAGGAAGATTGGGAGTTCAAGATCATCCTCAGCTATACAGCTAGTTTGAGGTCAGCCTGAGCTACAAGATATCCCATCACAAAAAAGAAAGAAAGAGAGAGAGAGAGAGAGAGAGAGAGAGAGAGAGAGAGAGAGAGAGAAAGAAAGAAAGAAAGAAAGAAAGAAAAAAGAAAGAAAGAAAAAGAAAGAAAGAAAGAAAGAAAGAAAGAAAGAAAGAAAGAAAGAAAGAAAGAAAGAGAAAAGACAAAACAGAGTGGTGAGGCTAGAGAGGTGGCTCAGTGGTTAATATCACTTGCAGAGCAATCATGAGGTCCAGAGTTCAGATCCCAACACCCACAAAATAAGCTGGGCATCCCTAAGCATATCTGTAACCCAGCCCTGAAGTAGGTGGAGTATGCAGGATTACTGGGGTTTGCTGGCTTCCAGACTGTGGTGGTTTGAATGAGAATGCACTCATATTTTTGAATGTTTGGTTCCCTGTTGGTGGACTATTTAGGGAGGATTAGGAGGTGTGGCCTTGGAGAAGGTATATCACTGAGGGTAGGATTTAAGGTTTTAAAAATCCATGCCAGGCCTAGTCCTGTTCTCTCTCTCTCTCTCTCTCTCTCTCTCTCTCTCTCTCTCTCTCTCTCTCTCTCTCTCTGCTGTCTACTTGCAGATCATATATAAGCTCTCAGTTACTGCTACAGCACCATGCCTGCCTGCTGCCACACTCCCTCCCATGATGATATTGGACTAACCTTCTGAAGCTGGAAGCAAGTCCCCAATTAAATGCTTTCTTCCGTAAGTTGTCTTGGTCCTGGTGTCTCTTCATAGCAATAGAACAGTAACTAAGACACAGACTGTCTGAGAAAACAACTCCAGGCTCATGGAGAGACTCTGCTTCAAAAGACTAGGTGGGAGCAGTGGAGGAAGTGTCATAATGAAATCTATTATTTTGTTTGTTAACTTAGAAATGAAAAAGATGAAGCATTATTAATAATATTTAGCAGCTGAAAGAGCTCATTATTTAAGTGAGAAGGAATGGTAAATCCATATAATTAAATATCAATTACTAATTATTAATGGTTATTTTAACAAATACTATAAATAATGTTTCATTTATATTAAAAATAATATCCAACAGATATATTCACAAGAATTTAAAAAAACCTTGCTATGTATTGTATGGCATATATTTATTAATGAAAAATAAGATTGCAAAGTAAGAGATACAGTAGAATTCACTTTCACTTTTCTATACTCTTAAGAGTCTTGAGAGCTGAAATCTTTTTTATTTTTATTTATTTGTTTGTTTGTTTGTTTGTTTGTTTGTTTGTTTTTCAAGACAGGGTTTCTCTGTGTAGCGTTGTGCCTTTCCTGGATCTCACTCTGTAGACCAGGCTATCCTCAAAGTCACAAAAGATCTGCCTGCCTCTGCCTCCTGAGTGCTGGAATTAAAGACGTGCGCCACCATCGCCCAGCGGAGAGCTGAAATCTTGACAGTCTAGAAACCAATTAAACCCCAGCTCCTAGAATTGTGACTGTCCAAGCACACTGCCCTAGTTTTCCTTCTGTTGCTGTGAAAAAAACACCCTAACAAAAAGCAGCTTAGAGGAGGGAGGGTCTACATGGTTTACAATTCCAGGTTACAGTCCACCATCTGGGGAAGTCAAGGCAGGAACTCAAGCATCTCGTCACATCACATCCACAGTCAACATCAGAGTGAATAGTGCATGCATGCAGGCCACTTTCTTAGTACTCAGCTGGCCCCCTCTGCTCTTATATGATCCAGGTCCCCAAACCAGGGAATGGTACGCCCACAGTGAACTGGGTCTTCCTAGATCAGCTAACAGTCAGGACAATCACACACACACACACACACACACACACACACACACACACACGCCCACAGTGGACTGGGTCTTCCCATATCAGCTAACAATCAGGACAATCCCACACACACACACATGCCCACAGTGGACTGGGTCTTCCCATATCAGCTAACAGTCAGGACAATCCCACACACACACACATGCCCACAGGCCACCCTGATCCAGACAATCTCTCGCTGAAGCTCTCTTCCCAGCTGATTCCAGGTTGGAATTTAAATTTACATTTAAATTTTAAATACATTTACGTTTAAATATTTAAATAAGATTTAAATATATTTAAATCTTTTGCTTCATATCAATGGTTTCCCTTACAAAGAACCACACGCTTAACTGCCATCATTAGTAAGAATGTATGTACCACTGCATCTTGATGGTGTGACTGATCATTGCTTTAAATTTTTTCTGATCTAGTGCCAACATTAAAATACTTCACGACTTGAATTTTCTTTTGTTTGATCACCAGGAAGGTTGACTTTTCCACATCTTTATTATTAAAAGTATCCAATGTATTATGATATTGCTCATCTTTTCCTGTTGATTCATAGGCCCCTTTTTATTAAAATTATTAATATCTTGTGTCATATATAGTATAAATATCTTTTCAAATTTGACATTTACCCTCTAATATTTTATGAGGTTTCTTATATTTTTATAATAACAATAAAAAAATCTCAGAAGGCTGGACAGCTGGCTCAGCAGTTAAGAATACTTGCTGCTCTTGCAGAGGACTGAAGTTCAGTGTCCAGCACCCACATTGGGTGGCTCACAGCTCCTGTAACTTCAGCTCCAGGAAATCTGGTGCCCTCTTCCAGTCTCCATGGGTACCTGTACTCATACAGACACACACATACACATAGTCATGTACAGACACAAGTAAATAAAAATAAAATAAATCTCAGGATGACTACAAGACAAATGGAATCAATGCAGCCCTTTCCCTACCTCCATCCAATAGACCAAAAAAGTAAATAAACAGCCCAGTAGTGGTGGCACATGCCTGTAATCCCAACACTTGGGAGGCAGAGGCAGGTGGATCTCTGTGAGTTCGAGGCCAGCCTCCTGGTCTACAGAGCGAGTTCCAGAATAGGCAGGGCTATAGAGAGAAACCCCATCTCAAAAAGCCAAAATAAAAATAAAAATAAAAATAAAGAAATAAATACATAGTTTACATTAAAAGAAAGAAACTTTCCAGTGTCACAAACAAAAGGGCAGAATAAAGACAAGTGGCAGTCCCATGACAGCCCAGAGTCACAGCAGGCTAAACACCAGCCCTGAGAATCCTGCTTGAACAAATTCCAGGGAACAGAAAACAGAGCTTTGGGTCCATAGAAGACAGGGAGCAAACTCAAAGTTACTGCCCAAAACCAGACCATGGAACATGATTGCTTTCATAAAAGAGGAGAGGGTGAGGGAGTTGGGGAGATATAACCCCTACCTCAGGAAAACACCCAGGCGGTTTCTCTTTACCTGCAACTCTGGATAAGCCAAAAGTATCCCACAAGGAAACAATGCAGGAATGGAGGCAGAATCACAATTTTGAGGCCAGCCTAGGCTACCTAGAAAGTCCAATACCAAAGCTGGGGAGATGGCTTCCTAGGTGAAGCGCTTGTCGTACAAGCATGAAGACATGCTTTGGATCCCAGGACCCATACAAAAAACCAGAGACAAGGAGCACACTGTCCTGTAATCCAGTGCTCCCCCAGTCAGAGTCTTATTGGCCAGCTTTTCTGGTGTATGCAGAGGCCTCCAAAAAGATGGAAAGTAAGGATCAATACCTAAGGCTGTCCTCTGATTTCAACATGCATGCCCTGGCACTCATGCGCTTTGTGTGTGCGTGAGCACACACACACACACACACACACACACACACACACGCACACACACACACACACACACACACACACACACACACACACACACACTCAAACAGAGGAAGAAGAGGGAAAGGACTTTCCATGCCAACCCAGACTATTCAGTGTCAGTTTCAACTGTCAATCTGATACAACCTAGACTCTCCTGGGAAGAGAGTCTCAATCAATGAGAGATTGTCTATGTTGGGTTGGCCTATAGGCATGTTTGTGAGAGATTATCTTAAGTTAATTGTTGTGAGGCAATCCCACCCACCCTGGGTGACACCATTCCCTATTTAGGGGCTCCTGAACTGTGTAAGAGTGGAGAAACCAGGCTGAGAACAAGCAAGGAGGAGAACAAGCATGCATCCATTTCTCTCTGCTCTTGACTGTGGGTGTGATGCAGGCAGCTGCCTAAAAGTCCTGCCTTGACTTCCCTATAATGACAGACTGTGACCTAGCATTGTGAGGTGAAATAACCCCCGTTCTTCCTTATGTTGTTTCTTGTCAGGGCATTTCACCACAGCAACAGAAATGAAGCTAGGACACGTCCTTTAAGCTGTCACTATGTGCCAGACACGGTTCTAAGTGATTTCGTATGCATTAGTTTAATTGATCTTCACAATGTTTCCCCAGGCAGAGTCCTTTCGATAGATGAGAACACTGAATCACAGATGATAGCTCTGGACAGTCCCAAGGCCCAAACTGCAACACAGAATAACCACAATTCAAACACAGCCAGCCTTGGCTCCTGTTTAGAAACCCAACATTGTTTTTATAACAGCCCAGCTTCAAAATATATGAGACACACATTTACACAATTACAAGGAAAAATTAGCAAATCCACAATCATAATAGACATTTTATTGTGCATGTCTCAGTATCTAATTAAGCAAATAAAAAATTGGTGAAGATATAGAACACAATTAAAACATTCGATATAATGGTGCTATATAAAATTCCATTGCCAACCGTGAGAGACTGCACAGTCTGTTCAAGCAGCGTGAGACACTTACAAAAATAGATCACACAAAAGGTTGCAGAGCAATTTGCCAGAAATCACAGAAAATGGAAAACCAAGGGCCATCATCTCTGACCACAGTTTAATTAAATAAGACATGGATAATAGAAAGGTAACTCACATATTTGTAAGTTTCAAAGCATACTTTCAATTGCATTCTGGCAGTCAGGGAACAAATCATAACGAGCACAATAAAATCTACAGGAAGAAAAGGGGATGATAAAAAAGATATCAAAAGTCACCAAAGGACAAGAAGGTAAATTTTCGTTAAGTGTGTGTGTGTATTAGAAGAGAAAAAAAGTTAAAAACTTAGAAGTCAAAGTTTGAATAAAGAAAAAAAAAAACAGGACTAACTTGAGAAAACGTAAAAATGTAGAAAATGTTAAAGTAAAAGCAGCTAATAAACTGGGGAGGGACACCTCCAGTGAGCTGTTGCTCATGGGAAAAGGAGTGAACTCCGGCCCTAAGGCAAACCTAGGAAACTGAGGTCTCTATCTAGCGCTGTGTAGCCTTCAGCAGAGTTCTTATCCTCTTTGGACAGCAATTGGCTCATAGTTAACCAGTGAGAGAAACTCAGAAGTCCCAAGTCCCGGAATAGACAAATTATCAGCCTAAGAATATGGGGACTGGAAAACTGTCAGTGAAAGGCTTGATCAAGCAGCCTTTATGCTTTCTGCAGTAGTGGGAGAAATGGCCTTTGGTCATTGTGCGGGAGCTTGACAATATACCAGGAAGTGAGACACATTGGGTAGAAACTCTTCCCTAGGTTGCCTGATACAGGCCTACAAAGGTACTAGAAAATTCCAAACTGAGCAAGGAAACCAACTGCATATGAAAACTTCTCTCTGGGGAATTAATTCCTAATAGAGGTAGAAGTTCTATGCCAGCAGGATGCTATGGATGTTTGAAACATGTATGTTTATGAGTGTAGTGTATGTATAGTGAGTGTAGCAAGCCCATGACATGCACAGACCCTAGTGGAGAGCAGACATTTGAAACTATTTAAAGAAATGGGTGGATATGGACATTCGAAGTGGGTCACTCAAAGGAGGCACTGCTTGCAGAGTTTAAATTACCATCATCTCGTGAATCACTTCAAAGAAGCATTCACAAAACAGTCAAGACTTTCAGGCAAGACGGTGGATGCCTACATATGATTGGGGGCTGGGGGTGGAGGGATGAAGAGTTGAGATAACAAAACAAAGGCTGTTGTAAAGAGGAGAGAATCTAGAATCACAGAGGAGGAGAAGGGACATCTGAGAAGTGCAGAGAAACAGAAGGGAATCCCAGAAAAGAGTAAGTCATGTGCAACTTCAGCCATGTGGTTCCCTGGTAAGAGGAGGAGAAACAGAAGCCTCATCCAGAAGGTAGTCCAGGTGGCCCTGGTAAAAAGAGACCAGCAATCCTACCCCAAAGAAAGGTCCACAGTTCCCTCAAGACTCAAGTCCAGGTGTGGGTTTTAGTGAAATAATGACTCTTCCCATTTGGCGGGCCAGCAGCGGGATGGAGGTCCATTCTATCACTCTCTGTGGGTCAGAGGGCAATGGCCAGCAATGATCTTTAGGGGTAAACTATGTTTGAAACTCCGAGAGACTAAATAGACAGAGCAATCTGCCACCAGTCACATGGGAAGCATTAGTGGGAAATGAGAGAGCCAGGCACTGCCGAGGTAAAATCTATAGGTTGAGCAGGAGCTTTGCTCAGGCAGTGACCTAACCTACCCTCAGTGACTAGGAGTTAATGTCATCACCTGAAGATAACTTTGAAGTCTGACACATTCCAAGCCTGAAGTCATCAGGTAGATCAATCACTAAAGCCACCTATCTGCTGTCAGGTTCACTGCTGTAGAGACTGAGAGAAGTGTGTGGGATATGCACACTCACAAAACATACTCTTGGACTAAATGTCAGAGTTTAATGTCTTTGAGCTAGGTGAAATCATGATGGACAACGATAGCCTTCTGTGAAATAACAGACTTGAGCCTTGTTGCTGAGCAGGAAGGGAATAACAGGTAGTACAATATGGCCTCAAGGTTTCAAGGACCTTCATCACACAGAGGACAACATACTGAATTGTGTTTGTGTGTGTGTGTGTGTGTGTGTGTGTGTGTGTGTGTGTGTGTGTGTGTGTGTGTCCCAATGAGTTTAATTAGGGTTGCTTACATGAGCATGGGTGGGAAGTTATTTACTAGAACAAGGACAGTTTTTTTCAAAGCCTACACCACTGAATAAAATGATCCCCCCAGCCTTGTAATCACTAATTGCCAGTAATCCCTCAGGGGGTGGGAGGCATGGATGGGGCATCATATCTCCTCCCCTACCCATGGTGAAATGTTGACGGGACCAATGTCGTGCCTGTCCTGTGCAAATAACCAGAGCTACAATAAGTTCATGAGTGTAATGGCCATATTATTTCCAGAAGGGGTGTGTGTGTGTGTGTGTGTGTGCCTGTGTCTAGCACAGCCCTCTAGCCTCCAGCTCTTATATTATCTCTACCCCTCTTCTGTGATATTCCCTGAGCCTTGGAGCATGGAATGATACGGGAATCCAATTAAGGCAAATCACTCCACCATCCCTTATTCTTGGCATTTTGACCATTTATGAGTCTCAACATTTTGACCATTTATGAGTCTCGGCATTAATTACTCCTGATGAAGGCTGAGAGCAGCACTAATCTTAGATCATAAACTCGGGTATATAGAAGGCAGTTTGACAACATGTCTGTTTAGCAAAACAATAGTGGGAAAGTTCTTCTCTACGGCCTACGACCTCCCAAGCCACAAGCTCTGGACCAGGTTCACAGCAACAACTATGGGTTCCCTCCTGTGTAGCCAGCCTCAAAACAAATCAGAAAGGGGTTGGTTACCTCCATCACAATTATGCCACTATTACACTAGTACCACCTTGAATTTTTAAGACAGGGTCTCTCACTGGCCTGGATCTAACCAAATCTAGACTGGCTGGCCCAAGGATCTGCTTGTCTCTACCTTGCAAGCACTGGGATTATAAGTGTACTTAAACACACGCACACACAGAGAGAGAGAGAGTAACTATTTTTTATGTGAGTTCTGGGGATTGAACTGAGGTCCTCCTGGAGTCTCATGCTTAACCTCTAAGCAGTTTACTGATGAAGCTGTCTTTCTGGCTGTTTTTTTGTATCTGCCACTCCCCGTGAGCTTGCTCCCTGCCCCTCCATCTCTTTTCACCCCTTTTACTTACAGATGGGTACTGGACAGCCAAAACAACTTCAGATTCCCCAGTGTCATGCATTTTTTAAATGTCAGTCCCTAAAGGACACCTCTGCCAATGGTTTAGCCACATTGCAGGTATTTAATTACCTAAATTAAGTACACTCAAAGAAATGTGTGTAGGCTTTTTTTCTTTCCACAACTCTATTTCATTTTGTATTTCTCCCCTTCTAATTGAAATTAATTTCCCTTGCTGTTTTGTGTTACAGAACACCTGGATAGGGTTATTATTCTGCAAAGGTAATTATAAAATTAGAAGGATAACCATGATGTGAATTTCCTTAATTGCAGGTGACAATGGCCCCCAGCACACAAAAAGGGAAAATATTCACAAATGCCAGCTAAATGCTCCCACAAAGAAGCTTCCCCAGTCCTAGAAAAGCCTCATCTCGGTGGGTGCCACTGTTGGAGAAGGTGAGGCAGATGTTATGGTTTTCAGTCTAGATTCTCCCTCAAGACTGAAGAATACTCCCCTATATGCTACAGGCAGATGACCCCCAGCTGGTAAGTGGCAGCCTCCATCACAGGGCCCCTTGCCCAGCAGGGCCTCGCTGTGGAATCTACTAAGGATTTGGTGGTGTAAGTATGTGGGTGTGGGTGTGTGCACGTGGGGAGGTCAGAGGACAACTTTCAGTCCATGCGTTCCAGGGCTAGCTCAGGCCGTGAGGCTTGCACAGGAAGTGCTTCTACCCACTGAGCCACCTCACCCACCCTGTCTTCAGTACTTTACTCTGCCTACATCAGCACCTTACCCTCTGCCCACAACTCTCTCTTTCCCTCACTTCCACAGATGTGAACCCCAAGAGTGTTCCACACAAAGGCTTCTGAAGCCTAAGTCCATTTCATTGCAGGGAACCCCACCTGCAACAGAGAGGAGAGTTACAGTTTTCTTTTAAAAACTAACCTCGGGGCTGAGGCTGTGGCTTGCTGGTAAACTCTTGCCTAGTGTGCAGTCATAGGTTCAGTTCCTGGCACCACAAACCAAATAGATCTTACATGAAGTCCTCCCATCAACTGGTACTCTTAGACCCTTAGAACTAATCCAATGGCCTAAAGGTCCAAGTAGAACAGATGACATCAGGGGAATCAATGAAAATGAAAGTTAATTGACAGCATATATCAAAAGTCTTAAAATCTGATCCAATACATTACAATTTTATTTATGCCCATCCCAACTCATTCCAAAACTTTCTGGAGGTGGTTTACAAAAGTACTTATGAGTCAACAAGTCAAGTGACATAAACAAGCCTCATGGGTCTAAGTGACAGCACAAAGCTGGAGGGAGGGCGAGTGTGCACTTGTGGCTGTAGGTCAGGTAGATTAAAGGCCATTAGAGACAAGCACACAAATAAATGTGTTGAATTAAAAATGGCTTTTTCCCAAGTTCCTGACAGAAAATTTGCTTTGAATATGTTGAAAATGAAAAAGCAAGTCAAAAAATGGAGCAGCTGACCTTGCACTTGGATTACCTCATGGGTAATCCAGATAGCTGAGGTTCGATGCCTTGGCTGGGGATGAACTGGTCACGTGGCTTGGGGAAAGTATAATGGTTAACTTTTTCAACTTGACACAACCTAGAATCACCTGGAAATCACAGTGAGGGTTGTCTCCATTGGGTTGGTCTGTGAGCATGTCTGTAGGGGATTGCCCTAAGTTAATTGATATGAGATAGCCCAGCCCACCATGGGTGGTGCCATGCCTAGGGCAAGGTGTCCTTAACTCTGTGAGTGGAGAAATCAAGCTGAACACACACAAGCAAGCGAGTGTGCATGCATTCATTTCTCTCTACTCTTGGCTGTGCATACAATGTGACCAAGCTGTCTCAAGTTCCTACCACTATGCTATCCCTGAAGTCACAATAAACTATGACCTGTAACTGTAAGCTAAAATAAACTACCCCTCACCCAAGCTGCTTTTGGTCAGAATATTTTATCACACCGACAGAAACGAAACTAGAAGAAGGAGGTGGCTAGTTCAACACAGGGTATAGACACAAGATGGTGGGTTGAAAGAAATGAACATGACCTGAAAAGAGACCTCGGGGAAAATGTGCCTCTTGGTCAGCACTTAGCCACCATTGCCACCTATAACTGAGGAAACCTACGGCTGAGGGGTGGTTAAGAAATAAAGAGGACTCAATGCACATCTGGGGCTGGAGAGGGGCTCAGCAGTTAAGATCACTGGCTGCCATTGCAGAGGGCCAGGTTCAGTTCCCAGAACCCACACGACAGTTACAACCGTGTGTAACTTCAGTTCCACGGCATGTGATGCTCTCTTCAGACTTCTATGGGCACTAAGTACATAGGTAGAACACACACATACACCAGACTAAACACTCACTCACATGGAATAAAAACAAATCTTTTTTTTCTAAGACACATTTGTCCTACTCCTAAGGCATCTCCCTGGAGTAGGCAGAGGGTAACATTCTAGACATGATGAAAACCAAAGCCAAGGCTAGTCTAAGCTCCAGGTCAAAGAGAGGTCCTAAAGAAAAAGAAGTCCTGAGTGTCTGTCTCAGGACATTTCAGGATGCTGCAACAAAATGCCACACACTGGTGGCTTGAACAGCACGCGTTGGCTTCTCATTCACCACAGGTCAAGATCAAATCAATCAAGGTGCCAGCATCTTGAAGAAGACCTGTTCACAGTCTCTCAGAGGTATCTTTCAGGTATCTTCTTCTGTCTCAAAGAAAGGTCTTGGTATCTCTTTCTCCTTTTATGTAGGCTAATCTTGTCACTGAGGCTCCCCCTTATAAGCCTGTCTAAATATAATTACACCCCAAAAGCCTCACCTCCAACTGCATCACATCGGAGGTTAGGCCTTGACACAGGAACATTCAGTTCATAACAACAGCCTTTTTCGAGCAATCCTCTGTGAAGATCATTTTTCACATCAGACCCTTAACCAGGGTTAACTGGCTAATTTTCTAATGACATGTGTAACAGAACTAAGCACAGAATCCAGAAACGGAAACTACAGTTGACTCAGGTCAACCCTTGTGCTATCTGCCCTGAGTGAACGAACCTCACTCCCTAAGTCAGGCATTACAACAGTCAGTCTTGGGGGTCAGGGGTCACTGAGCTATCTGATAAGACACAGTTTCTTGGGATGTTTGCTAGAGTGTCTCTGAGAATGGGACATTTGAATCCCTGGGTGGGTAATATCCACCGTCATTCATTGTAAGTGAGCATCATAGACCAGTGAGGTAAAGGAGAATCCCAGCGAATCCTGGAGCTGGGTCATCGCTCTTGTCCTTCCCTGAGCTTCAGAAGCTCAGATGTTCAAGCCTGCGGCCTCAGACAGAGCTCCACCATTGGCCTCCTCCATCCTGGGGCTGCCGGACCTGGACAGAGCCATCGTTGGTCCCTCTGATACCTCAGTTTATAAATACTATAGTACAGAATTCTCAGCTTCCATTGACCACGTGAGACAATTCCCACAGAGAATTCCCTCTCAAACAGAGATTAGATAAAGGCACAGACATAAAGTACAGACATGTTGGTTCCGTTTCTCTAAACAACTGCACCATTACAGGGAAGTTCCCTCCTACCTAAGCAACCCTGGGACTCAGTTCACATGTGGCTTGTGTTTTGGTCTTGTTTCTTTTCCTATGTCAGTGTCTAAATCAAACCCACTAAGTCTCACCGAAGTTTCTGACTTTGAACAAATTTAAAAGAAAAAAGACAAAAAACCAAAGGGAAGTGTCGCAGTTAGGGTTGCAATTGCTGTGAAAACATCATGACCCTTTACCTGAGGAGCAGAGGGTTTATTTGGCTTACAGGTCACAGCCCACCACCAGGGAAAGAACTCAAGGCAGGAACCTGGAGGCAGGAGCTGATGCAGGAATCCTGGAGGAACACTGCTAACCGGCCTGCTCCCCATTGCTTATTCAGCCTGCTTTCTTACATAGCCCAGGACCACCTACCCAGGGTGGCACCACCCACAGAGAGCTGGGTCCTCCCACACAATCATTAATCAAGACTTGCCTACAGGTAATCATATGGGAACATTTTCACAATCGTATTTCCTCGTCCCCAATAACGTTAACTTGTGTCACATTGACAAAAAAAAAAAAAAAAAAAGAGAAAGAGAGAAAAAAAAAACTAGCCAGCGCATGAAGCCACAGTAGAATAACAGATGAAAGAGCCCTGCCTTACTTTCGTTGTGGAAAAAAAAAAAAAAAAACACAGCAATTTCACAGTACTGTCTCACATTTCCCCAGGGAGACAAACAAGGGACAAAGGAAGTCTTCATGCCTACAGAACAATAACTGCCTCTCGGCTGTGGAGACACACAGTCTCAGAACAGACTGTCGGGCTAGGATATTTATAGGACAGAATATTTATACGCTGAAGCCAAGGCCTCAGTGCCAGCCATGGTCATCCTCACTCTGGTGACCAGAGACACTGCAAACACCCAGGAGTCATCTTCCACAAAAATGCTTCACAACACAAGAGTGGACAGAGAGGTTTCTAATCACTTCCCCAGGACTAGACGGAGAGAAATGATAGATGGTAGAACTTTGAAGTTTGTTCATGTTTTGGGTGGATGAGGAAACAGATCTTTGAAATTAAAGCCAGTAAGGAAAATGGAAGCTGATGAACTGTGGTAGGCACTGGATGTTACTATGAAGGAAGAACTTCCAGGCTGAGCTTCTGAAGGGGTGTGTGTGTGTGTGTGTGTGTGTGTGTGTGTGTGTGTGTGTGTGTGTGTGTGTGTGTACACATGTGAGTTCACGGGTGTGCAATATTCACCCCACAGATCCAAACATCTCACATCCAGAGTCTTTCTACAAACAAGCCACTCAAAATGAACCCCTCCTAACCACTTTCTGGAAAGCCAGATTGGCGACTGTTCCTTTTACTCAGCTATCTTAGAATATGAACAAGCCTAGAACAGAGCATCACCATGAGCCCTGACTAAAGTCTGTGGAAGTTCTGGAAGCTTCCTAATTCAGGTTTGTGAGAGGACAAGTGGAGACAGATTCGGAAACTGGCTGTCTGAGTGGTGTTGAGGAGAGAGTCCCAGGGACAAGATCATGGGTCTCTCAGTAAGTTTCTGGGTACTGGACTGGAGCCTGTGGTCAGAGCATGATATATCTAACCACTCCTCATCACAGCAGGAAAAAGTAGTTGGGTCAGCCTCCAACACCCACCTCAACTCTGTACTGCTTCCTTCAAACCCCAGAGCATCTTGTTCAGGGACAACATGATTAGAGGACAATTAAGAAGTTGGATGGTGACTCTGGATGAGTCTGAAATAATGAGGACCTGGTGCATACAACGAGGTGAGGTCACAGGTCCTGTGACCTCAGTCACACATGACAGTGTGTGTGTACTAAATTGTGAGGCTGGAAGCACAGGGTCCCTCCCATGTATTGCCATGTCTTCCCCTAGCACCAAGTTTCTATGGAGTAGGAACTCTCCACCCACAGTGGACAGAAGTATGGAGCCCTCTTGTTCTTAGGACTCATTAGGACTCCCATGACTCCCACACACTCTGGAAGATGCTGATGTTGGGGAAACGAGTGATCTCTGCAGAAACTACCTGCTTTTTCTCCCTGGAAAAGCTTCTTTGGGGCACCAGAGAAACTTGGTCATTGTGACATGAAGTTGGAGAAGTTGAGTGACAACACAGATATCCAATGCCAGGCTGGAGGGCTTGTCTCTTTCCTTTTTCCAACTGTCTCACAGCCAAGGTGGAGGTCCCCACCACAGTCCCCATCTCAAGAAACCCAGAAACCCTACAGTGCTTGATCACTTGCATGTTCTCTGTCTTCTCCTCTCCCTCCCTCCCTCCCTCCATCCTCTCTGTGCTGGACCTGAAGCCATCAATCACTTTCTACTTATACTCTTCAAAGTTTGACCAAACTTTGCCATTTATACATTTTCACAATTTTCTATCATAAGCCTGCACTGGTTTTATAATGGGAAAGAAACCCACTCTGAATTGCTCAAAATAAACTCAAGTTTCCTAAGGTGACGAGAAACAGCTCCAGCCTCACTGCTCATGGCTACAATTCCAAGGAGTTTATTTTGGCTCCATAAACACCCACTCCAGAGTCCATATGGTCTGAGCATAAGTATGCTGCAGTCTAGCTTCTTAAAGGACTATGCACAGACTCTGCACTTCAAATAGGAATATAAACTTATCAAGACCTTTTTTTTTTTGAGAGAGAGAGAGGAAGTGGGAAGAGAGAGAGTCCCAAAGGTCTACAAAACTAGTGCTTTCTCCCTATTTCTTCCCTGGGATGTGCGTGCATGTATGTGTGTGTGTGCGTGCATGCGTGCATGTGTGTGTGTGTGTGTGCGCACGCACACGTGTGTGTACGTGTGTGTGCATGAGTGTGTGTGTGTGTGCACGCGTGCGTGCATGTGCGTGTGTGCGTGCATGTGTGTGCGTGCGTGCGTGTGTGTGTGCACACGTGTGTACGTGTGTGTGCATGTGTGTGTGCATGAGTGTGTCTAGTCTAGACTAGGATGCTGGATACAGCAAGAAACAACCAAGGCAAAAGTCTGCACACTCAGATGAAGCTTATGTAAGAAAAGGAAGATCCTGCCTAGGGATACAACCCCACAGCTATTCAGATAAGGTGGCGGGTGTTAAGACCTGTGTCTGCAGGGGGTTGGTAATCTTTGTCTGTAATGTTGAATCTCAAGGGAAGGAAACGAAGGGCCATCAACATCACAGGGGTTGCTGTTGGAGAAGTCAGTCCTGTACAAAGAGCTGGAGTAGCTACCATCTCAGACCAGCCACATGCAAACTAAAAGTTATCCTAAAGCAAAACACTGAAATTCCATTTCTGAAAATTCACTCCTATTTCTTATTCATTTTTATGTTAGTTTGAATGTAATTGGCCCCCATAAGCTCAAAGAGGGTGACACTATTAGGAGATGTGGCTTTGTTAGAGTGGGTATCACTTTGTTGGAAGAGCTATGTCACTGTGGGGATGGGCTTTGAGGTTTCCTATGCTTGGTATACCATTCAGTGTCTCAGTTGACTTCCTGTTACCTGCAAGATATAGGACTCTCAGCTACTTCTCCAGCACCATCTCTGCCTGCATACCACCATGCTCCCCACTGCGATGATAATGGACTGAACCTCTGAACTGTAAGCGAGCCACCTCAATTAAATATTTTCCTTTATAAGAGTTGCTGTGGTCATGGTGTCTCTTCACATCAATAGAAACCCTAAGACAATTTTGAAACAGGATCTCACACTTTAGGCCAGGCTGGCCTGGAACTCACTAAGTAGCCATGGTCGGCTTCAAACTAATGGCAATCCTCCTGCCTCACTCAGCCTTCTGAGCAGTGAGATTATAGACACCATGCTTTGCTCACTGTCATATTTCTAAAGCAGCACCAAAGCTTTGTGAGTAATGGGAACTTCCCTCCACTCATTCATGTTAACTTTATGATTTGGGTTCTGTCCTTGTCAATAAATTACATAGGAGTAGAATGAGAACCTGGCTCTCAAAGCCTCCAAAAACCTCTCCTGCTGTGGCCTTGGCTTCATGTCAACCTGTGTGCTTCCTGCTGTTCTTGATGTGCAGCTGGGGTCAGCAGCCACTGACACCAAAATGAAAGCAAGCCTTCCTTCCCATTTCCTCCCAGCTCAGGCTCTGCCCTCAGCCTAGTGTGTGAGACTGTGCTGAATGCTTCAAATCATTTCATTTCACCACAAAGCTCACACTGTCGTCTCACACAGTCAATTATCTGGACTCAGATCACGTGCACATTTCTCACCTCTCCAAATTGACCCCAGCTCAATGTTTTCTCAACATACTGTCAGCACCTTGAAGAAAAGCGCAAGGCAGGCAACAGGTGGTCAGTGTCAGAAGAAATGAAAATGAAATTGCCCATTGCTAGTCTTTCCCTCACCCTATTCTTTCTTACTTAGGAGTGTGACTTGAGTGTATGGACACATAGGCATGGAAACAAGAGCTGGGTCATAGTGTAACTGGACGTTAATCATGTGTTTTATTGGAAGTGCTAGTTGGTAGATAATAAAGAATAAATTTGATACAGGGTGGTTGTATTTGTTGATATTAGTGGTGGTGGTGGTGGTGGTGGTGTGCATGCTATATATAAACGTGTGTGTGTGTGTGTGTGTGTGTGTGTGTGTGTGTGTGTGTGTGTGTGTTTTCACATGTAGAGACCATAGAAGGGCATAAGATGTCCTGCTTTATCACTCTCCACCTTTTTCCTTTGAGATAGGACCTCTCACTGAACCTGGAGCTAGAATGATGGCCAGCTAGATCCATCAGCCCTCCTGCCCCCAACAGTGCTGGGATTGCAAGCACAAATATGAACATATCCAATTCTTTACATGGACACTGTTTATATACCAACTGCTCTTATCTCTGCTGAGTCATCCCTCCAGTTCTCAGGTATTGTTTAAGCCACTGCAATTTCTAAGGTGAAGTGGTTGTCACTATGGCCTGAAATGCACCAATGGCACAGACAACAGTGATTGGGGGATTTCAAGGCATGTGTGCTGGGTAGGAATTTCCAAAGGTCACTGTGGCCAAATCTCTCATTTTCAAATTGTATTTGGCTTCTAAGAGTTGGTGGAAAGCAACCAGGTAAAATTAACAAAGTGTTTTTACCAGCATAAAAGAAGGGGTCTTAATCTGGTCAGTCCTCCCCTAAAAGGGACAAGTGAGATTTAGGATAATGCTGGGAAGACACAGGGAATGAATGGTAATTGGGTTAAAGGAGAAACCATCAGTGCACAGCACATCCTAGATGCTCAGTCAACTATGGGTGCTTTCCTCTACCAGTGATTAAGAAAAGAGCTGGTGTAAGAAGCCCCCAGGCAACAAGTACTTCCATGGGACAGCTAAAGTGACCATCTCATGACAGAGAGCAGTATAGCACCACTGGACTCTCGGGATACAACCTTCAAGGATATGAGAGAGCTCTCTTATGCAGAAAACAGAGGGAACTACACTTCAAAGTACAGTCATTGAACCTGCCCAAAAGACATTCTTGCAAACTATTAGGGTCTGAAAGAAGTCCCATAAAAGATCACCAGTCACATATGCAATCAACAAGAACATTTATTAAAATTTTCAACATGTTGGGGTGGCAAATGGTGACCCCCAAAGAAGCTCAAAGGCTCCTTTTAAACAGAGTAAGGGGGAGTTCCAGGCAGAGAGATTAGTCTGGGGGCTGGTTGCTGGAGGAAAGATTAGCCTGGGGGCTGATTGGTGCGGGGCTCTAGTGGTTAGGAACTTTCTAGCAGCAGGGTAGGGAGAGCTATCTCTAGCTAACAGAAGGCTGTGGGTGCCTGCTGAGCTAGAAGAAGGCTGTGGTGCCCCTGCTGATTGGTTGCCCCTGAGTTGTGGTCTTCCTGAGAATTGCTTGCTCAGCTCCAGCCAGCGCCAATAAACCAACACTAAGGCCTGGTCCCAGCAGGGGCCTGTCATGGCCTTTGTCTGGCTCCCCAGCCCTCTCACAAACCATAGCTTGGTGCATTACTTCTGAAGTGCCATCTATCACAAACTGTGGAGCATAAGTATGCTTCATGCCAGCAGACATAGCCACTGGAAAGCCAGAGATACAGGACTGTGATCTCTGGAGGCAAGAAATCCAAGGTTTGTTCACACCAAGTGGGCTATCCCAGAGGCTTTCATGGTGCAGCTGTCAGAACAATGATGACAAGTGTCCCTTAGCTACAGGGTGGACCCCACTGTCTGTGTCTTCATAAACTTCTGAGATGTCTCTGATACACTCTGAAGTTTGACAGCCACTGGAAAATCTATATCATACAAGCCAAGTAGACACATACCTGTTTTTTGTCTGAGTTTTGGTTTGAGTTTTTTGGGGTCTTTTGGTTTTGTTTTGTTTTTGGTTGGTTGGTTGGTTGGTGGGTTGGTGGTTTGGTTGGTTGGTTGGTTGGTTGGTTGGTTGGTTTTAGCTATAAATGTAACACAAGAAGTACCTCCCCCAAGATCTCAGGAGCCCATGAGAAAAAGAAACCTCCCCTTGAGGATGGCATAAAGGAAGCCCTTTCTTTGTTATTTGTGACGCAGCCACAGGGCCTTGGCACAAGCTGCTCCTCTGGCTAATGTGCCTTCATACCCAGCATATGTGGTGCTGGGGATCAAACCCTGGGTCCTTTATGTGTCCCAACTGAGCTACAGCCACAGCTTGAAGTTGTTTTTATAAAATTGCAGTAATATAGTGACACATTTTCTAGTAACCCTCAATTCATGGCCTCTTCTTTCATTAATTGTTGTTACATGCATATATATATATATATATATATATATATATATATATATATATATATATATATTCTTAAATACATAAATACAACCTGCTCAGTCTGTGTAATGTTACTCGTGTGTTTTCAGGGCTGACCATTTGGTACTGGATAGCCAGTTGGTGTGCTCTTCCTTGGGGAAAACCATTTCTCCCACTCTCAGCTTTCCTTAGTTGCCTGTAATTCTTTGTGTAAGGCTGAGGCCTCCCAGTCTTTCCCTGATCCACATTAGCTTGTCTATTGTTGTTGCCCTTGTTCAGCTTGAGTTTAGGAAGTCATGCTGCTGGGACTTTGTGGGTGTGGCCTCTGGCACTCCTAGGAGACACAGTCTCAAGGCAAACTCCCTCCTCTGGCTCTTGCTATCTTTCTGCCCCTCTTCCGCAATGTCCCCTGAGTCTTAGGCGTGGGAGTTCTTTGTATATTTACTTATCCATGGAGACTGGGCCCAACAACTCTTCATTTTGATTGGTTATTATTTTCTGTAGTTGTCTCTGTCTGTTGAAAAGAGAAGTTTCTTGGGTGAGGGGTAAAGACTACACTTATCTGTGGATAGAAGGACAATTATTTGGAATGCAGTTAGGGACTATGCCGGTTTAGTAAAGTGGTGGTTGTAGGTTCTCCTCCAAGATCCATGACTTCACTAGCTCTGGGTAGTTGACTAGGTTTCCTGTACCAGACATGAGTTGCCTCTTGTTGAGCAGGTTTTAAGTCTAATTAGGGATGCATGAGATTTCATCTCCAAAAATTAATAATAATAACAATAATAATAATAATAATCCCAACAGCAGGTCAGTACACATTTGTTATAATGGACTTTTGAGTATTTTGTTTCAGTCTTGAATAAAATAAGTAAAACTAAGCTGCGCAATAAAGAGCTGTATGCAAACCACACCCTTTGTAGTCTGGATGCTTCTGTGCTATCAAAAGTGATAAAGCATACCAGCCAAAAGTTAATAAAAATAGAGATGACGCAGATGTAAAAGAACTACAACTGATTGATCAAATGAATATAGAACATGCTCACCACCCAGAGAAAACACGTTCATTTCCATCTTAGATGGAAAATCTTTCAGAAGAGTACATATATAGCACTATGTTACAATAGGGAAAGTCATCTCAAGTGAGATGTTACATGTCAAAACACAACAGAGAAAAATATTAATATGTATAAGCAGCATTAGAATTAAAATTCTGTATCAAAATACAAAGTTGAAGAAGGATTAAGTATTGGGCCCTATAGACATGTAAAACTTTGATAAGTCAGAATATCCCATAAATAAAAATACAGATAATGGATGTAATTGGGTGATAGATTTATGAGATTTGTTGCACTGTTCTAATTTATGTATGTTTTACTTTTTCCATTAGGCAGTGTTTTAAAATGCCATGCACAAAATTAAAGGGCAAATGAAAAATATTGCTATGTATGAGAAATAAGGAAAATAATTCATACTATCTAAGTATTACTTACATTTCATCTTTAAAAATATTATCTGTCAATTTAAAAAAAAAATAGGTGAGCTGGTATGTAGCTCAGTTTGTAGAGTGCATGCCCAGCATGCATGAAGCCCTGGTTTCAACCACAATACCACATAAAACAGAGCACAGTGGAGCATGCCTGTCATCCCAGCACTTGTGAGGTTGAAGTGAGAGGATCAGAAACTCAATGTAATCTCAGCTGCACAGCAAACTCAAGGCCAACCTTGGATACAAGATCCTATCTCAAAACAAAAAAAAAAAAAAAAAAAATGGGTCAAGGTTATAGACCAGCAGTTTCAAGTACAACAAAAACATGAGAGATTTTCCTAACACTAATAATCAGAGGCCCTGATTAATGTAAGAACTGATGTCCCACTCACCAAATAAAAGTCTGAAAAGACATCTTTTTCTCTGAGCCTGATACAAGATTAAATCCATTTTTCCTTGTCACTGTTCCATAGATTTCAAGCATCTCAGCAAGAAAAATAAACACAAACCTAACAAACTAGAAAGAAAATATTTCCATTGTCCAAAAATGAGATGATTATATGCACAAAAAAATCTAAATAATCTACAGACTTTAGAATCAACCAGTAAATGTAACAAGATTACTCAAGATCAGTGCTCAGAAGTAACTGCATTTATTAATGGCAGCAATAATTAACAAACAAATTTTTTTAAAAGACTATTTGCAACAGCACCCAAAATATTAAATATCCAGGAGTAAATCTAAAAACATAAATGTGAGATTTTTAACAGGAAAGTACAAATCATGACTGAAAGAAGTCAAGGATAGTCTCTATAAACTGGTAAGTATTGGAAGTTTAGCAATCCTGTGATGGTCATTGTTAATTGTCCACTTGAAACCATCTGGAATCATCTGGAAAGAAAGTCTCGGTGAGAGACTGTCAGCATTAGGTTGGCCTGTGAGCATGTTAGGAGGTGGATTATCTTGATTATGTTAATTAAGATCAGAAGGGCCCACAGTGAGCGGCACTATTCCCTAGGCAGGGGATTCTGAGCTGCTTAACAGCAGAGACAGTGAGCTAAGCATATACGCACTAATTCATTGCTCAGGTCCTGGCTGCAGGTGTCATGTGACCAGCTGCTCCAAGCCTCTGCCAGCTCGACTTCCCTGCAATGATGGCTGTAACCAGCAAACCAAAGAAACCCTTTCTCCCTTAAGTTGCTTTTGTCAGGGTATTTTATAGCAGCAACGGGAGAAGAAGCTGAGACAAATTCCAGTTTCCTCCAACATGATACTCATTATCAAAGCCTCAATAGAGGGTGCTGCCTTAAAACAATACACCTCATTAGGTGTCAATGTGTGTGCACATGCATGTGTGTATGTGTGTGTGTGTGTGTGCGTGCATGTGTGTGTATGGAAATTGACACACTGACTCTAAAACTTATGTTAAAAGACAAGAGATTAAAGAGAATAGACAAGAGAATCTTGGAAATGAGAGACTTCCACAATGGATACCAAGAAAAACTACAGTATATGGAGACAGGCCAGTGCAGGGAGAGAAGGACAGGCCAGTGCATTACAATCATCTGAAACATACAACAGTAAATACTCTAGAAATGAGTTTATGGCAAGTATGTGATGGAAGAACAGCAAACAAACGTTTTCCATCAATGGTGCTGGGTCAAAAAGCTATCCATATCTGCTCCAAGATAAGCCTTAACCCTTACTGTGAACAAGATTCCAGATGGAGTAGAGACTCAAATATAAAATATTAAAAAATACATGAATCCATATGTACTTCACAAGTAATCCCTACCCCAAGTCACATGGACTCCAATTTGTTTTCCACACAGCTGTTCCAGTTATCTTTTCAAACCACAGGTTGGATTATATTCAATTATGTTTAATGATTTCTCAATGCTCTCAAAAGAAAGACCAAATTACTTGCCATGGCCTCCGAGGCACTCCACAAACTGGCTGCTACCACACTCTTCAACCGTCTTCCCATCTCACTCACCCGTAGACAGTGCGAGTCCTGTTCCTCTGCCTGTGGTGCGATGACTGACCTCCACTCCTTGGCTCACTGCTCCCTTTTCCTCTTTTGCCCATCTACTGGAAAATCATTTCTACAAACATCTCTTTCCTGATCCTCTCCCCCATCCTAAAACAGGTTCCTCATTGGCTTCCTTGGCAGACTTTAGCATCTTGAAGGCAGGAAATAATGCACTACATTTCATCTCAGATGGAGAAGAGACTCCTGAGGCCCCACCCCTCCCAGAAGGACTATTGGTAGCTAATGATTGCTGGGGAGGAGAAGTAAAGAATTTTCTTCCGTGGTGTAGACACCAATCAATTGCCCATGCTCCAGTAAATAATCCCACACTCATGCTCATGCAAGTAACTGTAATTAAACTCAGTGGGATACACAGATACACACACACACACACACACACACACACACACACACACACACACACACACAAGAAATTTTGAAGTAGGAGAAAGGTTATTGGGAAGTAGAAGGGTTTCACTGGGAGGAGTGGGCATGAGAGAGTGAAAATGAACTAAAATTCATTATCTACAAATATGAAACTGTCAAGGAATTTTTTATAATTCCATTTGGTCCCAAGTAACAGAAAACACAAATCAATGCTTCAAACAAGATTGATATGTTTTTGCTCCTCAAAGGGAGGAAGACACCCAGTCACCAAATCTTGCCACCACCATTTTCTTTTCTCACATGGCAGGGAGTCAGCTCCTAGGATCCTGCTCGGCCACTTGTCTCCTGGGACTCAGGTGGAGGTTTCTGGCCCTTTTTACAGGCTGTTCCTGTAATCCTTGTGACAGACAGGGAGTGAGAATTGGGAAAATGAGAAGGCACTTTCAGGGCTTCTGATTGGCTGTGGTATATATCCCTTCTGCCCACATCTGATTAACTAGAATAAATTATATGACTAAGCCTAAAATCAGAGTGGGAAGGTCTCCAGGGAAGCAGCTCATCACATGGCAATGAGTAAGAATGAATGAATCCTTCTGAGAGAGAAGAGGAGTGAAATTATGGGCATCCCTGACAACGTAAGTCTAAGAAAGACATGGAGACTCAAGCTCTTAGCTCTGTTTACCACACTTTCTACCACATTCTACCAGATGGTGGTGCAATGCCAAGCTAGCATAGGCAGTGGACAATTCCTCGTATCTCAGGAAGCCAAGCAAGGTACATATATCACACTCAAGCATTTAATGAACATTTCACAACAAATAGCTTTTGTGTTGTAGATGCTCATGATAACTTCAGAATCAAACATTGACTTGTTACTTACAGAACTCACTTTCTGGGATATTTTCTGTATCTATTATAGGGCAAACCATCCTAAAACTTACTGGTTTAAGATGATTTTTTTTTTTTTTTGCTGCTACCTATGAGTTTGTAAGTTAAATGAGTGGTTCTGCAGACCTGAGCCATGCTTTTTTGACTTGGCTGAGTTTCCTCTCAGCTAAGCAGCAGCAGCAGCAGCAGCAAGAGAATCTGCTCATCTTTGGTAGCTCATCTGAGGCATTCATATAGCATCTTAGTGCCAGTCCACATCCTCCATCACTCTGGCTTGGGGATAAGCATACAAGCAGAAGATGGAATCTTAAGGGAGATGGGAAAGTAAATCTTATAAGGCTAAGACTCGGAGATAGCAATCACCATTTTCTCAAATTCTATTGGCAAAGCAGGTCAGGGGCCAACGCATGTACAGAGGTAGAGAAAGGGACCTCATATCTTTATTAGAGGAGTTACTAAAGGCATAGACACCCCAAAAGACAGATGATTAGGATCAGTTTTACAATCTGTTGAAAATGTCAAGGTCCCCATCCTAGTCGGGTTTAATTGCCAGCTTGACCCAGCCTAGAATCACCTAAACATAGTCTCAACTGAGTAATTGTCTTTTCTAAGTAGGTCTGTGGACATGTCTTTGGAGGATTGTCTGTTTGGTAGTTTATGTAGGAGAGTCCAAGCCGTTGTGGGCAGCACTATTCCCTGGGCAGGTGGATCTGGGATGTACAAGGAAGGTAACTAAGCCAGCAGCATTCCTCCATGGTTGCTGCTTCAGGTTCCTGCCTTGATATTCCTCAATGATGGCTTGTGTCCTGGAAGTGTAAATTAAATAAACCTTTTACTCCTCAAGTTGCTTTGGGTCAGAATATTTCATCACAGCAACAGAAAACAAACAAGATCAGTCCCCTTTGAATGAGTGTGGACGTTATATAGCATATACATAGTGTGTATGTGATATGGGGAGACAATAACTTATGACACAATAGAACTGAAATATTTGTCTACTCCTCTAGGAACAAGCTCAACAGCTTTGTTTTCTTTTTAATTTGTTCTATCCTATTCACGAAAGTTACCAGAATTCTCCGGGGACTTATAAAACAATAACAAAAAATTAAGAATCATAGCTGTGTGTAGTGTGACCTCCTCTGCAGACACACAATACACTGAAGTGGAACTAATGACTTCTTCTGAAAGTCACTTAGATATTTCAACCAAGACGATAATGCTCCACCAGGGAACCGTTTTTAAGTTCATATATTTTATGCATGCTTATTAAACATATTTTATTCATGTACATATATATAAGTAACCATATTCCATACAACAGTACAAATATATAATCCATATAAAAACCAAAGGAATAAACATAAAATCAACCTTTTGTGCTCACTTTAACCAAAATAACCATTAGGAAGATTCTGGAACAGAAGAATGTTTAGGTTCAAACTATGTCTTCATGCTATTAAAAAATTACCATTTCTTATGGTATCCATAAAAAAAATAACCATTCCAATTTCAAAGCTGGAATGAACATTTTAAAAGAAATTATGCCTAAACAATAAGTTTATGGGCCTCAGCATGTTATCAATATAACTAACCATTTGGGAAAAGACAATTCGCCCCCCCCCTTCACCCTGGATCAAATCATCACTTACTTTTTCATTGCTGGAGACTGAACCCAGGACCTTTCACATTCTAGGCAAACTTTCTCTACCACTGAGCTACATTCTCAACCCTCACCATCACATTCACATACTTACTGTAAAAGGAAAGCATTCGTGGGGTACGGTTATGATGGGAAGGCTGAAACCAGCTTCTGCACATAGGCAGTGTTAGAAGAAGAGAATGTTTTAGAAGAATAACACTGACCAAGAGTGGGGAGAAGAGCTGAGCATTTATTTCTGGCCTGAATTTCTATATAATACCCAAAGTACTCAAAATTAGATGTCAATGTTTAAATCTTAGGAATTATGTTAGAGTCATGCCCATTAGCCAGGCTGGGTACCTAAAGTTCTTCTACTTGCCTGATGTGTTTTTAAACAGAAATTCATGACATTCCAGTTGCCCTCAAACTCACCATATAGACGAGAATGACTTTGAACTCCTGATTCTGCCTCCACCTCCTGATTGCTGGGATCACAGGAAGGTAACACCACAATGTCTTAGTTGCTTTTTCTTGTGCTGTGACAAAATACCTAAGGAAGGAAGAGCCTATTTTGGTTCACAGTTTGATGGTACAGACCATGCTCATGGGGGAGCCAAAGGGGCAAGAGCCTGAAGCAGCTGGTCATAGGGTGTCCACAGCCAGTAAGAAGATAACAATGAATGCTTGTCCTCAGCTATCTTCCTCCTCCCTGTGCAGTCCAAGATCCCAGCCCACAGAATGGTGCCTCCCTCTTCGAGGGTAGGTCTTCCTACCTCTATTGACCTAATCCAGACAATCTCTTGCAGGCATGCCCAGAGACTAATCTAATTTAAATAATCCTTCACAGGTGCCTATTGGTGTCTCCTAAAGGATTCTAGATCCCGTCAATTTGACAATCAATATTTACTATCACATACACTCAGTTTTAAGGGATGCTAGACACTGAACTCAGGGTCTTGTGTATTTTCGGCAGGTGCTTTCCCCACAGCCTTTACTAGTCTTCTTGATAGAATGAGGTGTTCACAGCCTATGGGGACAATTGTCCTTTGCAACTTCGAACTGCAATGTTGGTGTACCAATTAGTTCACACATGTCTTTGTTATCATCATTCACATTGGCTCAGAAAATAAGGCAGAAGTAACAATCATACGGCAGAGAATCAAGCATTTGCTTGCCGAGGCCACCTCCCTTGCTGTGCTTAGATTCCGGCTACCCTGCAAACAAGCCAACCCCACCTGGTAGAAGATGAGATCACCCTGCTCAGTAACTGTTATGGCCACAGCCAATGGCTCGACAATAGTCAAGCATGTGAGTGAGGCCATACAAAACCATCATGTGCCCAGCTGACCCACCAGCCAACCCCAGAGCCAATCCAGCCAAATACAACCTAAGTCAGAATATCCATCCCCCCAAACCATGAGCTAAATAAATGGTTGTTATTTAAAACTAATATTGCTGGGGGGGGGGTGTCTTATGTAGAGAAGGCTAATTGATACAGACAAATTGTGTCTTATTACCCATGAAGGTGTTTGTCTGGGGAAACCCTGGATAGAGCCCTGCCCAGTCATGCACTGGGTGAAGAGTCCTCAGTGCCTTCTCCATAGGTTCAGTGTTTCTTCTAGTTTGATTTTCTATTACTGTGATAAACACCATGACCAAATGCATCTTGGCAGAGGAAAAGGTTTATTACAGCTTATACTTCCAGATCCCAGTTCATTGTTAAGGGAAGTCAGGACAGGAACCCAAGCAGGAAATGAATCAGAAATCATGGAACAGTGGTTCTCAACCTGTGGGTCACAACCCCTATGGGGGTCAAATGACTCTTTTATATGGGTCACCTAAGACCATTGGAAAACACATGTGTCTACATTATGATTCATAACAGTAGCAAAATTATAGTTATGAAGTAGCAACAAAAATAATTTTATTGTTGGGGTCACCACAACATGAAGAACTGTATTAAAGGGTCGCAGCATCAGGAAGGTTGACAACCACTGCCATGGAGGAATGCTGTTTACCGGCTTGCTCACTGGCTTATGTTCAGCTGGCTTTTTTATACATCTCAGCACCACCTGCCTAGGGATGGTGCTGCCCAGAGTGGGCTGGGCTCTCTTACATCAGTTAGCAATCAAGACAATCCCTGTAGATGTGACCACAGACTAATCTGATCAAAGCAGTTCTTCAGCTGGAGATAACGCTAGATTGTGTCAAGTTGACAATAAAAGCTAACCAGAGGCTGGGCAGCAGTGGCACATGCCTTTAATCCCAGCACTTGGGAAGCAGAGCCAGGTGGAGCTCTGTGAGTTCGAGGCCAGCCTGGTCTACAGAGTGAGATCCAGGACAACCAGGGCTACACAGAGAAACCCTGTCTCGGGAAAAAAAAAAAAAACAAAAACAAAACTAACCAGAACAGTGTGACAGGTTGTACTCAAACAAAAACACAAACACTCATTGTCCCCAAGAATTAGAACAGGGCCAAGGAGTCAATCTGACCTTTACAAACACACTGAGATCTATAGGGCTTATCCCTTGCCCTCCTTGCTCACTACACTCAGAGACATCAGATTCCTGGAAATCTCCAACTTTCCACCATCCCTAGACAGCAGACCCTTGGAAACTGAATTAATAAGGAAGAAGGTGCCAGCAACTTAACTTCTGAATGAGGAGAACAATGAGCCATGGAGGAAACTGCTCAGAGAGATGATCCTGGAGGTGGCAAAAGAGCCTGAGAAGCAGGACTCAAGTTTGGGGGTCGGGGGACACCACCCATCCTTGGCAAAGAAGAAATCTTGATTGGTTCTTGGCAGGAACTCTGAAGGATGTCATTCTAACACCTGGTAAGCTTGGCAAAGGCAGACCTTGGATAGAAAGGATGCGGGTGATCGGCACCACCACTGAGAAGGAAGAGCTGGAGCAAGGGGTTCAGAGCACAAGGACAGTGTGACAGGCCAGCAAGCAGCAAACCAACCAGCAAAGAAGCAGTCTAAGTGGGATCCTGTCAGGCACCCCAAGTAGGATAATGTGCCTGTTAAGACAAAGCATGGCATCACAACACAGCCACTTGAAAGTGCTGGAAAATATACCCCAGGTGCCACAACATGCAAGCCTCTGGTTTCTCCGAAGAGCCTTTTAAGAGGCTGTCATGGTAGCCGGGCGGTGGTGGCGCACGCCTTTAATCCCAGCACTCGGGAGGCAGAGCCAGGCGGATCTCTGTGAGTTCGAGGCCAGCCTGGACTACCAAGTGAGTTCCAGGAAAGGCGCAAAGCTACACAGAGAAACCCTGTCTCGAAAAACCAAAAAAAAAAAAAAAAAAAAAAAGAGGCTGTCATGGGCTGGGGCTATAACCTGGTCGAGTGCTTACCTAACATGCAGAAAGCCCCAATCTCCATTCCTGGTACCACATAAACTGGGCATGGAGGCACACCTGTAATCCTAGTACTCAAGAGATAGAAACAGGGAGATAGGAAGTTCAAGGCCATCCTTGACTGCATTGCAAGTTCAAGGCCAACCTAGAATACATGAGACCCTATCTCTCCATGAAAGCTGCTACCAGTGACCAAGGGAGGGCCTGTAGTGACCCCAGGATCTCTGCCTGGTGGTCTGAAAGTCATCTTATATTCCCATAAAGCACCAGGAGTCAGTGGTCTCACCTGGTTATCCAACTTCTCTGAATTGACATCTCTTCATGCCAAAGATGGAGAGCAGATCTATTTCACCATGTTATCAAAAGAATTCGAATTCCAGTGAGAATCTGAGATGTAAAATGTGTGCAGACCCAAGGAGATTGTTGGGTTTTGCTTATTTTTCTGCATATAAGAGACATAGTGCAATGGTATTTTCTGTCTCTTGCTTCTCTTAATGTGGGAACTGTAGGAATTAAACCTTCTCTGTTAACATACTGACACTAGTGATTTATCAAATTAGCACAGAGGTTAATGGCATAAACAGGTTTTGGTTTCAACTCCTAGCACCATCATTCAATTAGGTATTTGACCTTGAAAAAAAAACTTAATTTCTCCCCCTTAGTTTTCTCATCTGCAAAATCAACTTAATGATAGTTTCTATGTTTTGAAGAGTTAATGAGTTAAACATCACACAGCAATTTGCATAACACCAGGTACATTGGTAAGGGCTGATTTATAAATATTTACTGTTATTCCCTCTGCATTGCTGTTAGTCTCCTTTTTATTATTTTGATTGCTAGCCATACCACAAAGAGATGAAGCACAGAACGGCAACTAAGAAAGGTGACCCTGGACCTGAGCTACAAAGTCTCATTTTGTCATGAGGGCAGGAGAAAGGTTCATTGGCCTACACTGGCTCCAAACTGATGGGCAGCCAGAATCCCCTAGAGCAGCGACTCCAACCACATCACTTCTCTACTTAAAACCTCTGATAGCTGCACATTTCGGCAATTAGGATGCATTTCAAAGTCCTAGCCCAGGCCAAGGGCTACCTACTTCCATCTCTGCACTAAAATGTTATTCATTTGTTCTTGGGCTAGAATCTCTTATTCCCCCAATAGACAATAGGTTCTATAAGAACAGAGTATGGTGTCCCAGCCATGACTACACCCAGCAGCTGCAATAGATCCAACACACACCAAGCTGGTGACGCATGCATGTTCAAAAAATAAATGTTCATTAATGTGAACAATAATCCCTGGTGCCTATTGGAAAATTTATAGTTTATGGGAAATTTTGTGTGTCCTGAGCTTAATATTATCCAATTACTAAAAATGGATGCTTGCTGGATCAAGGGGATTTAATCATGTGACTGGTGTTGGGGCAATGCGAGGTGACCAATAGGCAGCATTGGGACTCATGAAACACAGCTGGGCAGTTGCCAAAGCCATACCTGAATGAGTCTTGGAAAGGCAAACCCCTGAGGACTATGCGTCCTGAGGACTTCATGCTGTTATTGAACATAGCTCTGATTGTTGTCATTGCAGCCTCCATATCCTTCATAATCTATGGGTTGTATGAAAACTCTCAGGGGGTTTCTAGCCCCTCACTGGGCAATGTTACTAGTACTTACAATAATAGTGATTGACTTTTTCCAGGCATTGCTGCTGGAGCAGATTAATGATTCAGCCACCACCCTTAGAAAGAATTTAGACATGTGAATTGTTAATAAGTTTAGGTTAAGGTGTTTCTGTTAATGACTATGAGGTAGAAAATCTTGGAGAACAATTGAAAGTTTATAAAGACTTTTTTTTTTTTTTTTTTTTTTTTTTTTTTGGTTTTTCGAGACAGGGTTTCTCTGTGTAGCTTTGCGCCTTTTCCTGGAACTCACTTGGTAGCCCAGGCTGGCCTTGAACTCACAGAGATCCACCTGGCTCTGCCTCCCGAGTGCTGGGATTAAAGGCGTGTGCCACCACTGCCCAGCTATATAAAGACACATTTTTAATAGTTGAACAAGAGACTTGTTGAGGTCAAGGAACAGGAACAGTGGCAGACTGGCTACTGCTGACTGACAGACCTTTAGTGCTAGGACGGGTTGATAATAGAAGGTGATGATTAATTCTTTATGCCCATTTCTGCCCTCAGCTTCCTGATATAAAAAAAAAAAAACTGTTGATGAGTGGGTGTGCACCCTGAGGATTTAAAGTAGAGCTAACTGGTTGTTTTTCATATAAAAAAGTTTATATTTGTGATTCTTTTAAGATTTTTTATGAGATTACCTTTTGAGACAAATAATAAAATGATTGGTCCTTTCTTTGTAATGGCAAAATGCAATCTTCCAGCAAAAGAACTGGCTGAGAAAAATACATTGCTTTCTTACTTGCTTGAGTTTGAATGCATATGGATTCTTGGGACAACTTGTTTTTCACCTGTAATACATAAAGTGTTTAATCATGTAAGAGATATGAAAAATATGTTGTTTTTTAAGCGTCTTCATTGGAATCATTCATTTAAAAAATAGAACGTAGCCACAGTATAACTTTTATATTATTTGAAAGATTCTGCTGGGGTATATAAGCTGTAAGGGAAAAAAATAAAAGACATGAGAGAAGGAAATCACCAGGAAGGATGTAGAAGGAAAAATGTAGAAGGAAGACATCAGGAAGGATGGAGGAGGAAGACATCAGGAAGGATGGAGGAGAAGACATCAGGAAGGATGGAGGAGGAAGACATCAGGAAGGATGGAGGAGGAAGACATCAGGAAGGATGGAGGAGGAAGACATCAGGAAGGATGGAGGAGAAGGACATCAGGAAGGATGGAGGAGGAAGACATCAGGAAGGATGGAGGAGGAAGACATCAGGAAGGATGGAGGAGGAAGACATCAGGAAGGATGGAGGAGGAGGAAGACATCAGGAAGGATGGAGGAGGAGGACATCAGGAAGGATGGAGGAGGAAGACATCAGGAAGGATGGAGGAGGAAGACATCAGGAAGGATGGAGGAGGAGGAAGACATCAGGAAGGATGGAGGAGGAAGACATCAGGAAGGATGGAGGAGAAGACATCAGGAAGGATGGAGGAGGAAGACATCAGGAAGGATGGAGGAGGAGGACATCAGGAAGGATGGAGGAGGAAGACATCAGGAAGGATGGAGGAGGAAGACATCAGGAAGGATGGAGGAGGAAGACATCAGGAAGGATGGAGGAGGAAGACATCAGGAAGGATGGAGGAGGAAGACATCAGGAAGGATGGAGGAGGAAGACATCAGGAAGGATGGAGGAGGAGGAAGACATCAGGAAGGATGGAGGAGGAGGAAGACATCAGGAAGGATGGAGGAGGAGGACATCAGGAAGGATGGAGGAGGAAGACATCAGGAAGGATGGAGGAGGAGGACATCAGGAAGGATGGAGGAGGAAGACATCAGGAAGGATGGAGGAGGAGGACATCAGGAAGGATGGAGGAGGAGGACATCAGGAAGGATGGAGGAGGAGGACATCAGGAAGGATGGAGGAGGAAGACATCAGGAAGGATGGAGAAGGAAGACATCAGGAAGGATGGAGGAGGAAGACATCAGGAAGGATGGAGGAGGAAGACATCAGGAAGGATGGAGGAGGAGGACATCAGGAAGGATGGAGGAAGAGGAAGACATCAGGAAGGATGGAGGAGGAGGACATCAGGAAGGATGGAGGAGGAGGACATCAGGAAGGATGGAGGAGGAGGAAGACATCAGGAAGGATGTAGAAGGAAGACATCAGGAAGGATGGAGGAGGAAGACATCAGGAAGGATGGAGGAGGAAGACATCAGGAAGGATGGAGAAGGAAGACATCAGGAAGGATGGAGAAGGAAGACATCAGGAAGGATGGAGGAGAAGGAAGACATCAGGAAGGATGGAGGAGGAAGACATCAGGAAGGATGGAGGAGGAGGACATCAGGAAGGATGGAGGAGAAGACATCAGGAAGGATGGAGGAGGAGGACATCAGGAAGGATGGAGGAGAAGACATCAGGAAGGATGGAGGAGGAGGACATCAGGAAGGATGGAGGAGGAAGACATCAGGAAGGATGGAGGAGGAAGACATCAGGAAGGATGTAGAAGGAAGACATCAGGAAGGATGGAGGAGGAGGAAGACATCAGGAAGGATGGAGGAGGAAGACATCAGGAAGGATGGAGAAGGAAGACATCAGGAAGGATGGAGAAGGAAGACATCAGGAAGGATGGAGGAGAAGACATCAGGAAGGATGGAGGAGAAGACATCAGGAAGGATGGAGGAGAAGACATCAGGAAGGATGGAGGAGGAGGAAGACATCAGGAAGGATGGAGGAGGAAGACATCAGGAAGGATGGAGGAGGAGGACATCAGGAAGGATGGAGGAGGAGGAGGACATCAGGAAGGATGGAGGAGGAAGACATCAGGAAGGATGGAGAAGGAAGACATCAGGAAGGATGGAGGAGGAAGACATCAGGAAGGATGGAGGAGGAGGAAGACATCAGGAAGGATGGAGGAGGAGGACATCAGGAAGGATGGAGGAGGAGGAAGACATCAGGAAGGATGGAGGAGGAGGACATCAGGAAGGATGGAGGAGGAAGACATCAGGAAGGATGGAGGAGGAAGACATCAGGAAGGATGGAGGAGGAAGACATCAGGAAGGATGGAGGAGGAGGACATCAGGAAAGCAGAGGAAAGGAAACATCAGGTAAAAGAACAGAACAAAAGAACAGAGCAGAACAAGGACAAAATAATAATAACATAAAGAAGCAGCTTTCATTCCTCAGGAAAGAAGTCTGTGTGTTTTTCTGACTCTGCATCTCATTCCCAGTCTCTCTGGCCTGCAGAAGGCTGATCCCTCTGCACTAAAGATGCATGTCTACACAACAACAGAAATCATTAAAGACTGAACGGCCAGTGCCTGCCGAATACCTAGTGTCTTCCCTACTCCAAGAAAGGACCTATGAGTTCCTGGTCCAGCAAACAGTACTGATGGAGAAACCATACTGAACCCAGCTGGCTTTGAATCCTCAGACTTGTTTCTTCCCCCATGACACCCATTCCTCCTCCAAAATCTAGGGCATGAAAATAATCGAAGGTCGCTTCCCACACTCAAAAGCAATTCAGTGATTCCAACACTCCTAAAATTGTGTACCACAACAGAAAGCTGTCCACTGTTTCTTCGGGAAACCCCACACTCAGCAACCAGACCCCCCTACATTGCTTCTCACCCCAGCCCCACTGCCAACAATGAGGCAGAGGTCCCCCGTGTGACAACCGCCCCACACTCAGAACTAAGACCTGCCAATACAGCACTGTCACTTTGCAATGTATGTACCCGTTTGTTTGGCTCATGTTTCCGCTGTGCAGCTCTAAATAGCACTTACAAAGAAAAGCAAACTCAACGACAAAGTTTTCTCTCTCCTGGCAGGCAGGCTGCCTCCCCATTTTTCAGCTGACCCAGAATCTCTGGTTTTGCTGATTTCCTACTGTAACTGCCTCCTCATTTACCACACAGTGGAGATCTGATCCCTTCCTACTGAGACAAGTAGTTTTGCCTGCTCCTTTGGGCTTTTAGTATTCTTCCAAATTATTCTGATTGATATAGACCTCCATCCATGCTAATTATGCATAGCTTCTCTTATAAAGTGTGGTTTCCATGGTGATGGCGAGGGGAGAACAGGTGTGCGGAAAGCTGTGCTATATTAAATGACAGTTACCCTCTGCCTCTCCTATGCAGATTGCTTTTCTCTGCATTTATTTATAGCAGGCAGTAATTAATCTGTGTGAATCTCGTTGCTGGAGGGTGGGGGAGGGGAGAAGGACACAGAATGATTAACAAGAGTCCTAATTATCCATGTACCTGTGAGTCTGAGAATTCTGTTACCGCCAGATAATTCCAAAGTAGAGAAGTCAAATTTACCCTTGCACAAAGATGCCACTGCATGACAATCAAGGCAATGCCTAAGAAAGGAGACAATCTTCCAGCTGCTGAGCCTCTGAGTAGTCATCTGCGCTACGCTATTCTGTGGAAGGTTTCAAAGTGGACACTGAGGCCCTCTTCAATGACCCATCAAAGTAGAAAATTAGATCAGGCCAGTGTCCCAGACTCCGGGGACTGTTAGTTCCACAGATCACAGCAGAAATGCCACCACTAAGCACAGGAGAAAGCAGGAAAGTAGTGCCTGTGGCTGGCCTCCTGTGGGGTCTAGAATACTGCTCATCTGAACTCAGTAGAGAGAGTGCAAGAAGACAGCAGAGCAGGCCCAGCCCAAAGATAACTCTGAGTCTCTGTGGGGCTTGGGTATCCCACTGTGCCTCTGAGCCTCAGTTTCTCTATCTGTAAATTATGTGTTAAAACACAAATTCTTGGGGCCAGAGTGATAAGATAAAAAGGGAGATTATTGAATCTACTTTTTAAAAGGAACTTCTTGTTTTAAATAGGATAAGTAATGAAAATTTTTATCTGAATTTGTCAAATGATAATGGACTGGACATTGTTAATATATATAATGGAGTTTTTGTCTGAATCTGTCAAATGTTAATGGACTAACCATTGTTAATGTAATTCTTGACTGTATGTATATACTATATATACTTATTGGATATAGTTTTTCTTGTATTAGTTATAAGCTTTTTTAAATTTTAGACAAAAAAGGGGAAATGTGGTGATATTGTGTTCCCTAATATATTGTACACCCTAATAAACTTATCTGGGGTCAGAGAACAGAACAGCCACTAGATATAGAGGCTAGAAAATGGTAACACACACACACACACATCTTTAATCCTAGCATTTCAAAGGCAGAGATCCATCTGGATCTGAGTTCAAAGCCACAGTGGAAACCATCAGGCATGGTGACTCATGCCTTTAATCCCAGGAAGTGATGGCAGGAAGCAGAAAAGTATATAAGGCGTGAGAACGAGGAACTAGAGCCTGGTTAAGCTTTTAGACTTTTGAGCAGCAGTTCAGCTGAGATCCATTCAGATGAGGACACAGAGACTTCCAGTTTGAGGAAACGAGATCAGCTGAGGAATTCGTGAGGCGAGGTTAGCTGTGGCTTGTTCTGTTTCTCTGATCTTTCAGCGTTCACCCCAATACCTAGTTCCAGGTTTGTTTTTTATTAAAAAGACCTTTTAAGATTCTTGCTACACCAGAGAGCTGGTTTATTTGGGCTTACTGTTTGAGGGCAAACAGTCTGTCATGGTGGTAATTCATGGTTGTGGGGCCATGAGGCTGCTGGTCACATTTCATCCACAGTCAAGACATACAGAGAGATGAATGCAAGTATTTGTGCATTCTCCTTCTGTTTCCTTTTATTAAGTCTAGGACCTCAACCTGTGGGAAGGCACTGCCCATGTCCACATCTCAATTTAATCTCAGTTAAAGTCTGTGCAGAAACACTCTCAAGGACGAACCCCAAGGTGCTCCTAGGTGAACCCAAGTCCAGTAAACTAACAATGAAGATTAGCCATTAGCACACTGCTCATGTGGTAGGTGGTGAGGGCAGTCAAGGGTGGGAGAATAAACAGAAGAATGTAGATTTGTCCCACCGCAAAACCCACACATGGCATCCCTGGGTGGCACAGTGCCATGTGTCTCGTGTAAGCAAGTCAGAGAATTCACTCACTCCTTCCAAAACTTTCCACTGCAGGGTGTAGACTCCCCCAGAGGTGTGGCAGGAGCTCCCGTGATGTGATAGCAGCATGGTTCACAATGTTTCTGATACTCTCAAGCTTTTGGGAGTCAGTCCAATAGAGTTAGTGTCATTTTGATGACCCAGTAATCAAATAGCATGGAGTGAAAACTGCAAGCTTCCTCTAGAACGGCAGGAGCTACTCTCCCAGGGAGACAACGCTCATGTTTGAAGCTCAGACTGGTGTTTCCTTCCCTATGGATATTTTATTTCTAAAATGACCTGGAAAAAATTGTACAGAACACTATAGCAATAAAAACAAAAGGAGAAAATAAAGAAACAATACACATCCCCTTTAAAAAGGAAATGCCTTCAAAGTTAGCCTGCCTTCTGTGAGAGAGGGAGAGAGAGAGAGAGAATAAACCCCCGTGTACTTTTATTGAAGTGAAGACAGCTTCAGCACAGAATAGGGAAACATTGAAGAAAAATATGTCTCATTCTCAGTGGATTTCCCAAACACCACAAGAAACATCAAAAAATTATTAAATTCCCAATTACTGCCATCCGTACATATGTTTTTCACAGCTGGAAAACAAAGTTGAAAATCAAGCAGGACAATCAAGCAGAATATAGATGTACTTGAAGCTTTTACTAACTCCCAGAGGGGTCACACAATTCAAAATTGGAGCTAACAAGAGGTTCTCTGTGGGGAAATGCCCATGATGGAGGACGAGAACTACCGTTCATTGCTGACACTCAGTGACCTCCATGGGACTGTGGATCTGAAGCCAGCTGAGAACAGGCAGGGATAGGAAGCAAGGATTGGTGGGTAGTAAATACCACGTCCCTTACTATCACAGGCTACTGTCACTGTGTCCCTTTCTCAAGTCACTGACACATATACTCACAGAAACGTATGAACATCGCCCCTCCTTTAACCTTTGACCATGGATCCAGGAAAGACAAGTACTAACGAAGCTTCAGGAACCTTAAGATGAAGCTTCCCAGCATGAAGCTCCCAGCAGGTGCAGCATTCTGCCCAAGTCCTCTAGGCTGGCAAGTTCCCATCCTCAACCTCCATCTTTCCACTCTTCCAACCACCCTGTCCTTCTAGTCAATACCACACACAGGCAGATCACATGGTCATATCACACTATAAACATTTTCTTTTTCCTGATGAGCACAGAAAGTAAACCAGTCCAGTACACATTATCTACAACGCTCACCTCTCATTCCCTGTCTCTTCCCAACATGACTGCAACTTCTCCTACAGGGCTAGCCTACGCCTTGCTTCAGTTAGCAGCCTATGACTGAAGAGGCATTGAGATTGGGCCTTGAGACATTGGTCATCTTCCACATCTGTCTTGGAAACCTGGGTCTACTAGGCAAACAAGTTCCAAGTTAGTTCAAGTGCACAGCACTTCCCTCTCACTAATCACAATCTGTCCAGAGTCCAAAATGTTAGTGACTTTGACCAAAGACCTAAAACAATCAAAAGCCAGAACTCTGCAGGAGAAACATGGTTTGGCTCTGTCTTAATGCTCTTTCACTGCGGCCTGTTTTATATCTATTTTTTAAGACCATTTAATGATGTTGTACAAGGATGTTTTAGTTTGGTTTCTGTTGCTGTGATAAAACACCCCGACAAAAAGCAGCCTAGGATAGAGTGGGTTTCTCTTAGTTTATAATCCC
Source organism: Peromyscus californicus insignis (assembly GCF_007827085.1). Lineage (NCBI taxonomy): Eukaryota > Metazoa > Chordata > Mammalia > Rodentia > Cricetidae > Peromyscus > Peromyscus californicus. The sequence continues at coordinate 107,824,680 of NW_026294402.1, forward strand.
AGCTGATGAGACAGCTGGTCCCATCACACCCTCAAATAAAAGCAGAGTCGGGGAAATGCAGGCATGCTTCCTTGCTGGCTTGCTTGTGCTCAGCTCAATTTCTCTACCCTTACACAGTTCAGGATCCCTCTGCTTAGGGAATGGTGCCACCCACAGTAGGCTGGTCTCTCTTCCTACATTAGTTACAACAATCTCACCACAGACATGCCTGGGGGCCAACCCAATCACAGAGATTCTTTTCCCTGGTGACTCTAGATTGTATCAAGATGACAATTAAAGCTAGCATCACAAAGGGGGTATGGGATGGATGAAGCCCCAGGGAGGAGACTCACCACTAAATTTCTGCTCTGCACCAGCCACTCACATCTAGTCATACATGGCCAATAGATTACTGAATACTGCCACTGTAATAATACCCTTCCACAGACACAAGTCACCATGATCAAAAATCTATCACCAGACCCCTTGGTTTGTTTTCTCTATTGTTTTATTACTATTACTATTGATTTTGTTTGACTTTTATTTCCTGGAAAATATAATTGTGTAAGAAAGACCAGAGTTCAAATCCCACCTGCTACTTAATTGGCTGTTGTAATATTCTTAAGCCAAGGGTAAAGTTTACTGCAGAGAAACACAATCCCTTTAACCTGAACTCCACTACAATTAATTTCATACCTAAAAATAGTTGTATAGTAAGGGGAAAAAAAGGAGGAGGTGTTAGCCTAGCTGACTCCCCTGGGGCAACAGCCAAGGTGATTTCACAGAGACAATTCTGAAAAGAGTTTCTGTGAGTTATAGGATGTGGCTTTTTCAGATGTGACATGCCACAGGAAAGGCACCCAAATCCACCGTGTTTCTGCAACCTATTATCCTTGCTTAATTAGAATTTGTCAAGAAGCAGCTTAAGCAGCAGTTATCAAAAGGGCATAAATATCTCAGCATCAGCCCTTCTGCCCCTGAATTTCAATACCCCTCCCAAAAAAGACACAGGAAAATGTCAGGGTGCATGGCCACCCTGTCATATGAGCTGGAGGGCGATGCTAACAGCCCCCAGGCTCACGCTATAGCCTGGTTTGGGGACATGCTGTCAGGTGCCTACCTGGAAAGCTTCACCCCATCCACTCGGCAACGTTTCGTGTGTCACTCTGTTGTCACTATTCCCCTCAAAATGTACTGACTGGTATATTAAAAAATTGCTATGTCTAGCTGAGACAATTCTTAGGTAACAATAGTTATGAGCCCCTGCCTACAGTAGCGGATTTTCACCTACAGTAGCTATAGAAACAATAAAAGAGTATAACCAGGTAGGGGTTGATGGTTATTGTTCTGGCTCCTGTGAAAACAGGACTGATTGGACCCTCTGTGATCCACACTGCACCACTGCTGGGCTGGCTGGCATCTTGTTCCTCCATCACCTAGCAAAAGATGCTGTGCTGCTTAGATTCCAGTGTTGGACTCTGAAGACCAAGTTTAAGTAAAAACCCTGGGGCCAGCAATAAGGCTCAGAAGGTAAAGGGGCTTGCAGAGCAAGTTTGATGACCTGAGTTCAATCCCCAGAACCCATGTAAAGGGTGAAAGGAGAGAACTGACTTCCCAAATTTGTCCTCTGACCTTCATGCATGCACCATGGTGCATACACATATGTACACACACATACACATAACAATAATAATAAAACATAAAACAAATAAAAAGTCAGGAACTCTAGGTAGAAAGAATCCATGACCCCAGGCCCAGACAGTCTAGACTCAAAGACAAGACAATTCATAAGGTTATCTTCAGGGACCACAACAATGACCTGTCCTGCGCAGGTCAGTGAGACTTGAGATAAAATTTCCTCTGAGAAAAGGGAGCCACAGCACAAGAGCCACAGCATCCCCAGGGACACAGTCAAGCTTGGTTGGTCCAGCCCTGGGCTCCCCCAACACACTGCTGTGTCACTTCTCTTGGAGAGATAAGAACAAAAGTTCACCCAAGACACCGCACAAAGGTGTCATTCCATGCAAGTCTAGCTTGCTGAACCAATAAACTTGGGGTAGAGAGTAGGTTACTTACAAGAACATAGGTGAGGATTTACTTACAGAAGTATGGGTGTTCTGGTTAGGTTTTTTGGCAACTTGACATAACTTAGAGTCATCTGAGAAGAAGGAACCTCAATTGGGAAAAATACCTCCATCAGATTGGCCTGTAGGCAAGTCTATGGGGCATTTTCTTATTTAATGATTAATGTGGGAGGTTCCTGGAGGTAAAAAGAAAGCAGCTGAGCAAACCATGGGGAGCAGGCCAGGAAGCAGCACTCCTCCATGGCCTCTGCTTCACTTTCTGCTTTTGGGAACCGTTTCCTCTCCAAGTTGGTTTTGGTCATGGCCTTTATCAAAGCAATAGAAGTCAAAATAATATAGTTGGTAACTAAAAACAGCTACTGCACTGCAGAGTCCCACCCATCGTGTCTCAGGACGTCATGGACGCTGTGTCATGGAGTCCTGTCTTTATTAACCTCCCTCCATCTCCTGTGCATTCAAGCATCACCCTCTATGGCACGCCACTGGGAGGCAGGGGTGGTAACACCTGTCATCCCCCCTTTCTCCTTTCAGTATGGAGCGTTAGGAGCTCCATTGTCATTATCATGGACCTGGCTGTCACTATATCATTCTGCTTATTGCCATGACTACAGAGGCAGTATCGCCTCTGCTCCATGATGGTGATAGGGTGATCATACATGCCTGGCGGGAAGCACATTTATTAATTTGTGAATTATGAATGAATGCTGTGAAGGCAGAGGTGGGTAGTCCCCATGGAGACCCAATGGCCTGCAGAGCCTAAAGTCTTTGCCAGCTGACTCTTTGCAGGGAATGCATACAGTGACTTCTGGTTTAGGGGGTGGAGGCTGAGCCTGTGATATTTCTGAGAAAGCTGTGACTCTGGAGGCTTACCCCGGCACACCATGACAATCACGCTGTTATCTCACATAAGCTAGTGGCTGAACTAACTCCAACTCATGTTTTTGTGACTCCAAGTAAACCAAGGTACATTGCGGGAGAATAGAAAGGATCCCACCAGCCTAGGCTTGCCTTCAAGGTCGTGCTCCTGGGAGTCCATTTCTGGGATGGGTTTGTTCTCTGGAGTTCATTGAACAACTTTGCAATCATGAAGCCTCTTTGGGGAACAGGAGGGTAAGCCAAACATTTCAAAACGATTTTACAAGATCAACCACAACCAGGATGATTCTCATTCCATTTATTTGATTGATTTATTGCCTGGCAGGTCTAACCTGGGCTCTGGTTTAGAAATGTCCTCTAAGGGCCTCTCTATTAAGGCTTGATTGACAGCCTGTGGCTCTATTAAGAGGTGATAGAAAATTGAAGAGGTGTGGCTTAGTATAAGGAAGTTAAGTCAGTAGATAGGTACAATGAAAAGGACATTAGGTCCAGTCTTGCGCTCTCTCTCTCTCTCTCTCTCTCTCTCTCTCTCTCTCTCTCTCTCTCTCCCTGATTTTACATAAATAAGTACCATGTTAAAGGAGAGCAAATGACTCTCCTGTGCTATGGTTTGGATGTGATTCAAATGGATCACCCAAGTACACTGGATGCTTGGAAATCTGCATGGCAATATTGGGAGATAGAACCTAAAGGTTGGGGAGCTCACTCAGTTCACAGTGTTTTCCTTCAAAACAGAAAGAACTGAGTTCTATCTCCAGAACCCAGGTAAAAGGAGGGAAGGAAGAAAGGACAGATAGATGGAGGACAGATAGATAGAGGGAGGGAGGGAGGGAAGGAACAAACTCTGGGTGTAGTGACAAGCACCTTTAATCCCAGCACTTGGGAGGCAGAAGCAGGCAGATCTCTGTGAGTTAGAGGCCAGCCTGGGCTACAGAGTGAGTGCCAGGAGAGCCAGAACTCCATAATGAGACCTGTCTCAAAAAACAAGTCTGTCCAGGCAGGGTGTGAGCCTTTACAATCCCAAGAAGGCTGAGCCCCTCTGGGATGGTAGAAATATCCTCTCTCTTGATTGGGGTTATGCCCACTTGGATCACACATTTGAAAAGTTTTATCAGACTGTAAAAAATGTATACATTTTACTTTTAAAAGCATCTATCTCAATAAAAATAAAAATAGAACCGGCTGACGAGCTGGCTCAGTAGTTAAGGGCACTGGTTACTCTTGCAGAGGATCTGAGTTCAGTTCCCAGCACCCACATTGTATGCCTCACAACCACCTATAACTCTAGCTCCAGGAGATCTGACATCTTCTTCTGGCCTCTTCAAGGCCCACACAGCCATGATACACACACACACACACACACACACACACACACACACACACAAATTAAAAATAAATACATCTTTAAAAAAAACAAAGACAAAAAGAAGTAAATAACTGTGTAAGTAGAAAACATGGGAGGATTTATGAAGACTAGATGAAATCCTACAGCCCACAGCAGGAGAATGGACAGGACCCAGATCCCCTGAAATCCTCATTCTCCCCACAGGCAGCAGCTCTTCTGTGACAGAAAGTGAGGGCCTTGCCATGCCAAGCAGGGCAGGCATTTCCCCTCAGGACTCCAGAGTCCCTCTTCAGCAACCTCGTAGAACCTGGGGTGTTCATTTGGACATTGAGTCCGGGCTCTCAGGGATGGGAGCCCTCCAGCCGCTCCGGATTTAAATAATGATGTGTCAAAACCTGCCTCAGATGCCTCAGATTTAATCTCCACTGTGACCTTGTAAGCCTGCAGGATTATTAGAGCCAGCCACGGAGAAGCAAAGAATATTAAAGTTGTTTGTCAAAAACCTCTTGCTTCTGTCAAGGAAAACTCCAGAACAGAGGAACATATGTGCTGGAAACAGAATGTCCAAGAGGAAGGGAAGGAAGAATGTCATGTGTCCATGTTTGCCAAAAACTGATGGGGTCTGCAGCATTAGCATGGTGTTCAAGGGCCAGCTCTTTGCCACACTTGCAAGATTAAAATTATGTGTCTTCAATGTTTCCTTAGAACAAACATTTCTAAGCAACTGCCTCAAATCCTGCCGACCTTGGTGACCAGACCTGATCTGTCAGTGCTGAAACTACCAGCCAAGGTCTGTAGGCAGACCACATCAGTTTCTCTGGACCTCAGTTTCCCCATTTGTCCAGTGGAGAAGTGTACTAACGAGGAATGTTAAAAGAAGCGGGGCTGGGGAGATCGTTCACTGGAAAAGTGTTTATCTTGAAAGTGCAAAGATCTAAATTCAGTCCCCAGAACCCACTTTAAAAAAAAAAAAAGAAGGGGCTGGAGAGATGGCTCAGAGGTTAAGAGCACTGACTGCTCTTCCAGAGGTCCTGAGTTCAATTCCCAGCAACCACATGGTGGCTCACAACCATCTGTAATGAGATCTGGTGCCCTCTTCTGGCCTGCAGACATACATGCTGTATACATAATAAATAAATAAATCTTTAAAAAAAGATATTATTAAAAAAAAAAAAAAAAAAGAAGCGAGGCGGTGGTGGTGCACGCCTTTAATCCCAGCACTCAGAAGGCAGAGGCAGGTGGGTCTCTGTGAGTTCGAGGCCAGCCTGGGCTACAGAGCGAGTTCCAGGACAGGCTCCAAAGCTACACAGAGAAACCCTGTCTTGAAAAACCAAAAAAAAAATAAAATAAAATAAAAAAGAAGAAGAAGAACAAAATGAACTTGGTGGCCTTGTATTTGTCGTTCCCAGTGCTGGGGAGGTGGAGAAAAACGCACTCATGTGCCTCACTGCCCAGCCAGCCTGGCCTACTGGGCAAGTTCTGGGCTACATTGGCATGCTCTCTCAAAACATGTGGACAGTACCTGAGGAAAAACATCTCAAGCTGTCCTTTGACTCTCTGTCGTGTGTGTGTGTGTGTGTGTGTGTGTGTGTGTGTGTGTGTGTGTGTGTGTGTAATAGAGAATAACCAAGTGTGGCAGTGCAGACCTGTAATCCTCGCATTGAGATCAGAGGCAGGAGAATCATGAGTTTGAAGCCAGTCTAGGCTACACAGAGAAATCTCTCAAAAAAAAATATTAACATGAAAGTTACAGAAAGGCCTGGGACATTATACTTAGTAGTCATGAACTGCACACATTAAAACCCCACACAGTCCTCTCCCATCCACCCAGACTACATCAAACTTAAATTCAAGTGTGCACTCAGCCAGACCTGTAATTCCAGCTATTCAGGAGGTTGATCGTAAGTTAAGGCCAGCCTGGATAACTTAATGAGATCTTATCTCAAATATTCTTTAAGGCCTAGGGATATAACTCAACAGTGGAGCTCTTCCATCTCCACTATAGAGAGAATATATTCAAGTACTCTGAATACTCCCCCGGGAGGTGGGGTTGATCAGCATTGCCTCGCCAAGTCTGAGGCTCCTTCTGTTCCCAACTTAGACCTGACAGTGCACCGAGTGCACAGAGCCCAGCACTCTCCAGGTAAAACTGACTCATTGCAGCCTCACCACATCTGTCAGGCTCTGTGACAGCTGAGAACGCTTGAGTTCAACGTGTTCTGTGAGCGTGGCGTTGACAGGCGCCTGGGTGGGAGATGCCTGCACTTTGCTCAGTTCACTGAAGTCAGCAAGGCCATGCAGAAAGACACATATACCTGGAAGAGGAACAAAGGGCTTTCGTTTTCTACTGCTAAGTATCCTATCACTTCCAAAACCTGGTGTCTTAACCATTTCTTTCCTCTATAATTCAATCACACAAAAGGCTTGTGAGCTGAGGGATGCACCTCACAAACCCAGGGCTGGAAAATCTCCTCCCCGATGCCTTCTCCATCAATATCTGGTATGCTTTTTGCTCCTTGGCCTTTATCCCTTTCCAGTGATGTAGCATCTGGTGACCCCAGGACAATTGCACATCTTACAAGGCCACTAGCTCCAAGACATAAAGTGTAGAGATTTCGAAGCTAGCTAAAGGCTGCATCCCAGACATGCTGATGTGGTTTTGACAATCCTACAGGTCAAAGCAAAGACACAGGTCAAAGTTTGGAGCCCAGAGTTTAACTCCTGGGAATGGAATGGCAACATCACAATAAAGTTGACATGAGCTAGAAGGTGCCTCGGCAGCCATCTTTGGAAAGCATAATCTTCCACAAATCCCCTATGAGTTGTTTATTTTGAAAGTGAGAGTTGAGGGACCTATTAATACTGTAATCCAGTAACACTCATAGACAAAAATATGCACTACTTAAAGCTGATAAAAAGAAAAACGGTAAGATCATCATTGTTTAGGAGAAAGAACAAGAACGGTGTTTCTCTTGAAATCCTCCAGCAGAAAACATTGGGTCCTTGGGGTCCCCATACCTGGTTTGTCAGGAATGGAATGGAGCAGGCTGATTGGAGAATGAGCCCTTCCATTGGTTGCTATGGGGCATGAGGAAAGAGCAGTAGATGTCAATTCCCCTCTACACAGGTTCAATCTTCCACTTGGAGTAGACAAAAACAACAGTGTTTCTGGCTACTGTTTATTGACTGGCCTTACCCTTGACAGCAAATGTCAAAACCTTCCCCAATAGGCATACGGCTAAGGTGATCAGCAATGACCAGGGCCACTTGTAACAAAGGAACAAGAGTGTCAACTATGGCCACGGTTCACTGTGCTACAGCTGTCCTTCGGCTTTCCAATGACACCCACTTGAGGCTTCATTGACCCCTCAGGGTTTCTTGGCACTAACAAAGAGTGGCTAACAGGAACAATGGCAGTCACCCTTTGTTCCCCACAGAAATCTAATCCAAAAATGAAGTAGGAAGGAAGCACACAACTGCCCCCTGTCGGTTACTCTTCCCATCGCTGTGACAAAAGCAACCTCAGGAAAGAGGGTCTGCTTCGACTCACAGTTCAAGGGAACAAATCCATCATGGGGGAAATCATGGCAGAAGGAACGCGAAGCAGCTGGTCACATGCATCCACCGTCAGGAAGCAGAGAAAGAAGAATGCTGGTCTCGGTTCTCCTCATTCAGTTTGAGACTCCAGCCCATTGAATGGTGCCACATGCATTTTGGGTGGGTCTTCCTACCTCAACTGATCTAATCTGGAAATTTCCTCACACACATGCACAGAGGTCTGTCTCCTAGATCCTGTCAAGTCGACAATATTAGCCATCATACTTTGGTTTTGCACACACACACACACACACACACACACACACACACACACACACACATCCCCAATTGCATAATGGCTCAAGATTAAACACATTCTGAAACTCGGGATGATATGGAAATGTGCCTGTATGTACTGGACCATGAGAGTACCTTTCAGGCTATGTCACTGTGTTTTCATTTAACGAACTTCTTTGCTTAATGTCTTTCCCACCCACATTACAGCCTCTCCAAAAGCAAGGGTAATTTGTTCTCGCCTGTCTGCCCCTTTATTCTCAATGCCTAACCCAGAGATGATCAAACACTAAGCACTCTATAAATATTTATTGAACCAATGAGTGAACACAGCCTCTTAGCTCCATCCACAGTCATATTGGATAGTTAGGGACTATATTTCTCCTGTTCATCTCCATATCCCAGCTGGTGCCTACTAAATGCTCAGTGAATGTTTGATGAGTACATGAATGAAGAGACCCACAGCAGAGGAAGGAGGGAGGGAAATAACTTAGATGTGAAGGCAAACCTTGCCTCTACCTGCACATCAATCAAGTTTTGCTGAAGTCACACACTCTCACTCTCAAATTTCCTAGGTTTTGAGAAGCCCAACTTCCAGCACTACCCTCAACAAACTGCCCATTTGCTACCCTGGGTGAAAATGTGGTGCCAGCAATGGAGAAACACTGTTATTGGATAATTCAATTTCGTTTACAAGGTTGTTTTTTTTTTGTTTGTTTTTTTGTTTTTGGTTTGTTTTTTTTTTTTAGAGACAGAATATCACTTTGTAGGCCAGGGAACAGGCTAGCTTGGAATTCACTCTGCAACCCAAGCTTCCAACTAAGTGTTCACGGCAACCCTCCTGCCTGAAAAGGGTAACAGGTGTGTTTCACCATGCCTACCTCATTTGCAAGATTTCATGGCAAAAACAAATCATTAGAACCCAAAGTTTGTGAGTGCTCAGTAAAATTTAGTTTTGAGAAAGTGCCATCAGGGGCAATAGAGATAGCTCAGTTGGTAATATCCTTGACTTTCAGGATCTAAATTCAATCCCCAGAACCCACACTAAAGGCCAGACAGAGTGATATACACTTATAATCCCAATGATGGCAATGTGGAGCATGAAGACAGGAAGGTTCCTAGGAGTCCATTGACCAACAAGCCTAGACTACTTCAAGCCAATGAGAGAGTCTGTCTCAAAGAAAAAGTGGAAGGCATCTGAAACAGGACACCAAGAGTTATCTTCTAACCTCCACATGCATACATGTAAGCACAGATGCATACGTGCACAGAGGAGATGCCACAAAATGAAGCACGTTATTTAGACTTTAGCAACTTCATCTTTGCCTTCCTGCCCCCAACACAAGATCTCACCTGACTGTTCTCTTCCCCTGCCCTTCTCAACCCCAGCACCAGCAAGCTCAATGAAATCTGGCTTTTCCTTCACTGTTCATCCTGTGGCCATCTCTCCTTATGATTCTATAAATCAGTGCAGCCTACTCATGTTACTCACCTCCTGCCTTTGCTAGCTGCCTCATGGGAAACATGCAATGATCCAGCTAAAGGAGCCTGCCCTGCTTAGCTTGGGGAAAGGGCATTCTGTGCAATGAAGCATGCTGTGAATGAGTCACATCTCCGGAGACTCTCTTCAAGCTTGAGAATGCCAAAGATGCCCAGACCTGAGAAGTTAACACATCTTCTTCCTGCACAGAAACAAAGTCCCTAGCTTGGCTCACCATGCCACTCACTTGCCTGGGAGATCATTGTGTACAGACCCACAGGCCCAGCCTAGGAGATCCAAAACTTGGAGAGCTTGTAATTCTAGATTCTGAGTCTCTGTCTCTGCCTGAGACTTGAGCATAGTCAATTATTTTTTTATCATTCTCCAAGTTGCAGCAGGACAAGAGAGCTAGATTCGAAGGCTGAGTGTGAGATTAGGCAAAAAACCATCAGAACTCCTGCCACCAGCCAGGGCTTCCCCAGGAAGTGAGGGGATCATTCATGGGTGTCTTAGTCAGGGTTTCTATTGCGGTAATAAACATCATGACCAAAAACAAGTTGGAGAAGAAAGGGCTTATTTAACTTACACTTCCATGTCATAGTCCATCATTGAAGGAAGTCAGGACAGGAACTCAAGCAGGCTGGAACCTGGAGGCAGGAGCTGATGCAGAGGCCATGGAGGGGTGATGCTTATTGGCTTGCTCTTCATGGTTTACTTACTCAGTCTGTTTTCTTCTAGAACCCAGGACCACCAGCCCAGGGGTGGCACCACCCACAATGGGCTGGACTCTTCCCCATTAATCACTAAGAACATGCCTTACAGCTGGAGACATTCTCAATTGAGGCTCCTTCCTCTCTGATGACTCTAGCTTATGTCAAGTTGACATGAGACCAGACAGGACAACAGAGTAAAGAGAAACCTATGGGCTCAGACGTCATGTGGGTGCCAAGTACCGGGAGGGAGACACCACGGAATGAAGCCAGCTGGCCTAGCAGTTTCCTTGTTTCGGTTATTTTGTCAAAGGAACGGTATTTGGTGCAGTGGCTGAAATAGTGGTGGAAGTGCTTACTGAGTGCTCTGTAATCCAGTGGTCATTCTCCATAACTACCATACTTCTTCATTAGCCTCAGCTAGCTGCTGAAAAGGGCTGTAGAAATGTGAGAAATCCACGGATGTCTGGGAAGAAGACTTATTTATTAAAGAATAAAATGGGGATCACACTCACGAATACAGAACAAGTAAATGCCACTGCTGATCCAGCTGCCATTCTGCCCAAGGGTGATGGGGACCAACCGCAAGGCACTCTTTTCATCTCAATCCTGGTCTAACACCCAAGAGAGAGCGTGACACCTCTTCCTCCACTCTTTTTTTTTTCTTTTTTTTTTTTCAGGGCTGAGGACTGAACCCAGGGCCTTGTGCTTGCTAGGCAAGCGCTCTACCACTGAGCTAAATCCCCAACCCCAAAGGATTTCCTTTCTTTTTTGTTGTTGTTGTTTTTTGTTTTTTCGAGACAGGGTTTCTCTGTGTAGTTTTGGTGCCTGTCCTGAATCTCACTCTGTAGACCAGACTGGCCTTGAACTCACAGAAATCCGCCTGGCTCTGCCTCCTGAGTGCTGGGACTAAAGGCGTGTGCCACCACCACCCGGCTCTTCCTCCACTCTTAATCGGTCACATACGCAGACAAGACCTCACATAGGCAGACAAGACCACACCCTAGGGCTTATTACCCCAAGCCACTGGCTGAACAGATGGAATTCCCACGACACTACAGGCCTGGAAAACAGTCTCCTACCACAGTATACATTCTTTCGAGGAAGAAATGTGCACACTCTACTCTCAAGGAAGTCAGGATTGTCTGTCCCTCAAACCAACACAATTTTAGCCTCTGTACCACTCTATCCCATACCCCTACTCTGTAGATGTAACCAACCTTCTTATTAAATAAGAAACACAGAACCCATACAAAGAAGAAAGCCAAGAGGTCAGAGCTAAGAGCTAAAACCTTACCCTTCCTCCTGCGGTGGTCCTACCTCTCTGAACCAGAGCTACCCCTGTGTTAAAGTCTTTATATAGAGTTCCTGTCCTGACTTCTCATTGGTTGTAAACCCAACCACATGACCACCTCCTCACAGCCTGTCTGTATAGGCCTCCAGGTTTTCCATGATTGGTATTGAGATTAAAGGCATGTGTATCCAATAATGGCTGTGTCCCTGAACACACAGAGACTTACCCAGCTCTGCCTACCAAGTGCTGGGATTACAAGTGTATGCCACCACTGCCCTGCTTTCCTATGGCTTGCTAATAGCTCTGACCCCCGGGCAACTTTATTTATTAACATACAAATAACATTTTAATACAAATAAAATATCACCATATTACTCTCTTTTGTCCCCATTACTTCTAGGGTTGCATGAATTAAAACTCACTCAAGCCCAAGCATTCTGTATACTAGCAGGTAACCAACAAAGGCACAATTTGGTTGCAGGCCTCTGGTCACCCTGCATCCGCCCCTCACCTATAAGCTACCTTGGTCACCTGCTAAGAGAGCTGCTGGAGTGGTTCCTGCCACTCCCCCCACCATGAGATCCCTTCCTTCACAAGTGAGGCACAGTAGAAATGACCTGTGCCTCATTATCTGAACTGTTATTCAGCTTTAAAGCCTTCACGGGGAAGTGGGGCCTAACAAGTACTTCCTTTGGCTTCTTGTCATTTTTTTCTCCCTAGGAATTCCAGCTCACTATAAATCTTACCACATTTGCCTCTGAGTGACCCAAACAGGCCCTTTTGTCTGCCTTTCTTTTTTTTAATCACCTCTTAACTGTTTTAGCACCCAATTTTCACACCAATCTACATCCTCAGATCTGCTGGAGCATCTACTACTGGAGTTCTTTTCAGCCACACTGATGACTTGTCCCCATGCCTGAGCACTTGAGTTTGGTTACCTAGCAGTGGATGGATTCTGAGCTAGAGAAAATTCCCTCTGTAAAGACTTCTGGACCTCAGCTTCATGTCCTATCACCCCACAGCAGGAGCCATGCGACTGTCACCCCACCTAGGAGACCTGCCATCCTATCTCAGAAAGGTGATAGCTACATGGAGAGTCCCCCATGAATGTTCTACTAATCCTCGATTATGCTGCTCCCTGTTTGGGTTGAAGTGTAGAAGATACCAACAGACCAAAGAAAGTATTCCACCCAAGTCCAGCCTGGTGAAACAAGAAGTTTATCCAGGTTACTTCCAGAATTATGTGACTACACAAGAGCTTCACCATGTTGGGATAACCTTTTTGTGTGCTGTGTGAAGATGTGTCTCTGTCTTACCTCACCTGCCTAAGGCACCTTCTGGGTTTAATAAAGAGCTGAACAGCCAATAGCTAGGCAGGAGAGGATAGGTGGGATTTCTGGAGAGTGATAGGAACTCTGGGAAAGAATCTGAGGCAGGAGATTCACCAGTCAGACATGAAAGAAATTGAATGTATAGTATTGAGAAGAAGTAATGAGTCATATGGCAGAATGTAGATTAATATAAAAGGGTTAATTTAAGTTTTAAGAGCTAGTTAGGAACAAGCCTAAGCTAAGGCCAAGCTTTCATAATTAATAAGAACTCTCTGTGTCATTATTTGGGAGCTGGCAGTCCAAAGAAAGACCTATTACATTACTACTGACAAATCCCACCCTGTCAACTGTCTTAAATGATTTGGGAGATGACCTCCTGAGCATCTCATGGAAGCTTGGAGAGCCACACTAGCCTTCCTCTCTTCCATAAGGGAATGTTCATAGGCCCAGTCTCATGAAGGTCTCATGTGTGTGACCACAGCTGCTCTGATCCAAAGCAGCAATGGCCATGTCCAACCCTGAGAAAACAGCTATGCCACGCCTTGTCAAACCTGTCACTTCCCACCATATGGCAGAATCAGGAATGCTCTCTCTGTCTCTGTCTCTGTCTCTGTCTCTGTCTCTGTCTCTGTCTCTCTCTCACATACACACACACACATACACACACACACACACGAAGAAGAAGAAGAAGAAGAAGAAGAAGAAGAAGAAGAAGAAGAAGAAGAAGAAGAAGAAGAAGAAGGGTAGGGTGCTCTGGGGTGTGTGTATGTACCACCTCTAGCCTGTGGGGCAGTTGGTGTCTCCAAATCATAGTGAACTTGTGAAGGAACAGGAGTGACTGCACTTGCTGAGCTGGGTCATTAGCAGTGTGGAATGTTGCACTGGAGAGGTGACAGGAGGCGCTGGAGACAGAAGAGAGTTAAAATGGAAATTTTATAGAGAATTCTTTTCCCTTTTACTTGTAGCATAATTAACCAGAAGAGCCCCAGCTGATGCTGTTATGGTGACTGTAATATGAAACCGAAGCTTAACGGGAGGACTGGATGGAAAATAATAGTGCTTAGTGTCTCCACAGCTTTTTACATGTGATGGTTTTCATTCCCTTCAAACTACACAAACATTAACTAATTAATTGCCATAGGACCCCAGACAGACAGGAGGTTTCCCTATCTATATTTTATAAGGGAGGAAAATGAGACCTTTCTAAGCAAGGCAGAAGTAAGTTCTAGTCTCCAGGTACTCTTTCTTCTGCATCCACCACAGCCCGCAGGGAACACATATTTTTACATCTTTGCACAGTTCTAAAGATTCCTATTAATAGCCTTAAAATGTGAGTAGATTTGAGCTGGAAGAGACAGAACAGCAGCTCAGGACCAAATCTTTCATTTTACAGAAAGCAGCTTACTTCAGCCAAGGACTTTCTAAGGTCAAAAGCAGCTGAGGGGAGACGCATCTAGATTCGCCTTGTGCTGCCCAGTCGAGGGCAACATTTGTACCCACAAATTCTGAAAGAAAGCCATTGCTGTTTGGCCCGCACATGACAAACCATGTGTTTAAAAGGTGGGTTGTCGCCGGGCGGTGGTGGCGCACGCCTTTAATCCCAGCACTCGGGAGGCAGAGGCGGCGGATCTCTGTGAGTTCGAGGCCAGCCTGGGCTACCAAGTGAGTTCCAGGAAAGGCACAAAGCTACACAGAGAAACCCTGTCTCGAAAAAACCAAAAAAAAAAAAAAAAAAAAGTGGGTTGTCTGTAGGGGTATGTGTATGTGTGATGTGTGTGTTCATTTGGGGAGGATACATGTGCTTGCTGCAGGCATGCATGTATGCACTCATGTGGAGGCCAGAAGGCGGTCACATGTCTTCCTCAGTTGTTCTGCATCTCACTTTCTGAGACAGGGTCCCTCACTGAACCTCATTAATGCAGTTAGACCGGCTGAGGTGCACGTGTCTGTCATGTCCACTCTTCCACCATGCACCTCGCGCAGCTTTCTACACTTTATGCGGGGGCCGGGGATCCAAACTCGGGTCCTCACGCTCGTGCAGCAAGCACTTTACCCATGAGCCTCTTCTTCAGCCCCCAGAGGACAGCTTCCTGAGCACTTGCCATGCAGTCACCAAGATTTCATTGAGCTCTAGAGACTGGAAGTCCATAAGCTCGTGTCAAGTGAGATGTGTTGGGAAATCAGTGCTGTGAATGAGAAACACGGCAGAAAACCTCTGTCCAGTGTAGCCCAGGAGTCCACAGCCCTGGGCGCTTTGGCGTTTCTCAGCCACAGATACTGTTCTGAGAGCAGCGTAACTGCTCAGTAAATAAATAATGACTAATCAGCGGGTGTGTTCCGGGGCCATTCAGACGCTGCCTAAAGTAAGACAGGATGCAGCCAGGGTTCTACACTATAATCTTTTTGTATATTTATTTTATTTTTCAATCTTTGAGTGTCTGTGTATGGGTATATACACCTGAGTACAAGTGTCCAAGGAGGCCAGAGACATCAGATTCCATGGTACTGGAGGCATGGACAGTTCTGAGCTAGCTGCGGGTGCTGAGAATTGAACTCAGGCCCTCCACAAGAACAGAGGACCTCTGTACACTCTCTTAACTTCTGAGACCTCTCTCCCTACTACAATTTTAACCCAAGGGGAGATCTAAAAGCCCAGTCTCCTGATTCATTCAGCCTGTGTTTATGTGTTGAATAAGCCCATGTTGTATATCAAATATGACTCGAGGATTGCAATAGGTACAAGGACTACAAAGTATTCTTCACCTGTCTTTTGTATACATAAAGCAAACAGAACACCGGAGATCCGTTCAAACAAAAAAAAGTCCTTAGATGCGTGGTGGGCTGTAAGAGGTTCGGTCCAGTTTCTCCATGCCCACTATGTGGATTCCTAGTGACGGATCACACAGAGCAAGGCTAGAGCCAGGGCGTCAGATGTACGCTGTGACCGCCACGCCTCCCACCCTGAGGACACTCAGCCCCAGGACCTGCCGTTTTGACCACTGCTGTCACTGCTGTCACCATCACCACACTGTGGCCACTGGGCCGTCATCACACACCACCGTAGGAACCGCGGCCAGGGTGACACATGGCACAGGCAGCTCCCCTCGGGGTTGGCACTGGGAGCTGAGTAAAGAGCGAGCTGCTGAGAGTGGATTAAAATCCAGGCAGACTGGGGGGAAGAAGGCAGGCTCCGAAGACGGAAGAAACAGATATTTGCAAAACCTAGCACTTAACAGGTTCTCAGAGTCGTTTGTGTCATCAATAACTAAGCAATGATTTTTTTTTTAAATACAGTCAAAATTTCTTTAACTTCTAGGAGGCCATGCCAGTAGACTGATCAGAATATTCTGGAAAAACATGAGCTGCCCTTTCCATGACTGCCTGCTTCTGGTCTTGCCTTCTCTCTCTGTTTCAGTCACACATGCCCAACTGTACCTGGCAGAGTCATGCCACCAACAGGCAGAATTACTTGTGCGGGTGACTGAAGGGCATCTACAGAACCTGCCTATGAAGGAAAACACACTCACAAGAGCTTTGACTCCTGAAATCCCACTGTGGGGGGATTCAATCTTTATCACCACCACTGCCAGCAGTTCCGACTTAGAAACGTCATGAGCACACCTCTGGAGTGCCTTGCTCCTTGGTAGAGACACTCTTTCAAGGGTCTGTTATGCCAAGTCTCTGCTGGGAGCCACAGAAGCACTCATGTCCACCTGGGTCCACAAGCCCATTGCCTTCTCCACTATCATACCTCACCACCTGAAACCCAAGAGCTGTCAGACTTCTAAGCCTGTGCACAGGCATCTTCCTCTGCCCAGAGAGCCTTTCAGACATCCCAGTCTCTCTTGACTCTACCCCAGCTCCAACACAGCAGAGAACCCCTCCCTCCATGAGGTCCACGCCACCTGTCCACTTCTCCTATTAGCGTGTCTGTCTCCTCCTCTACAACTGTGCGGTCTCTGGGTCTCCAGTAATTAGCCAAGAGCCTAGCTCACTTAACTTCATTTTGAAACTGAGTCATGTCATTCAAGAGGTCTTAAGATGGAGGGCTTGCATGCGGACAGAAGACAGCAATAAGCACTGATAAAGAAAAGTCCTCCCCTTAATGAGTTTGCACTGGGTGGGTGACACATGGCCCCCCGGGTTCCCTGGACCCTAATTTGTCTGGCAATGCAGCTCCAGAGCCTTCAGAGGCAGCCAAGGAAAGTTTGTACGGCTCTTAAGTTGCTCTTCTTATAGACCAAGAGCAATGTCGGCTAAGTAGACTGTGACGCAACCACTGATCAACCCAGAGGACACTCAGGAAGTGGTCACAGCATGCCTCCAAACGCCTAAAGGGTCCAGGATCTTGCCAGCATCTCCACAGCAAACCCAGACAACGTGAGTCCCTGGGCTCCCCGCCAGTCGCCAGTAAACACAGAAATCCAGCTTTTTAGTATAAACTATTTGCAGCCTTCTAGTTCGTCAGCCTTCCCCTCCATTGACTTTCCCACCGTTCCCTAACTCTGAACGCAAGTCTCTTAGCACTAAATGCATGCAAATGGCGTTTAAGGGAAATTAAACAGTCAGGCTCTCCCAGTACCTGTTCAGAGCCGACATAGAGTTCCAATTTCCTGCTGATACAAATAATTATTCTGCTTTAAAATCGCCTAGGTTTTTTTCCTCTCTCTCTCCAAGAGAGACACTGCAAAATTACCTTCCACGATGCCATTTGGAGAGCAGGGAAAAGAAATTTACCATATAATTTGTTTTAAATAAACTTTTTAAAGGTATAGAAAACTGGAAAACAAGGCTGAAGACTCTCAGTACAGTGCCTGCTGCCCGGTTTTCACATGGAGCTTATCACTGTCTCCCAAGGTCAGAATTTAGTCACTAGCTCTGAATCTGGATAGAGACAGAGGGCGGTAGTGTGGGCAGGGCATAGGGAACAAAGGTAGAGGACCCCTGGCGCCAAGCAATGTCACTCTGTCTTCTCTGTGCCAAGGATGGCAAGTCTCTGGGGTTCAGAGGGACAATAGAGTGGTAAGGCCAACTCTAGTCCTCAAGAGGCTCTCTCTTTTGGGGGGAGACAAGGAAAGAGTTAATCATAGTGGGACCTCAGTAGGATGGCCAAGGGAGGAAGGAGACTGGCAGGGATGGATAACGTGTTCAGACTAAATGCTCAGCTGATGCTTTCATACAGGACAGACAGACAGAACTGGTTTTGACAGACTACTTTCCCCTGTCCCCAATTGTCATGGCTGTGCTGGTGGCCTCCCTGACCCTCTTCCCTTATTAAGGTGCCTGTCCTCTGCTGCTCTAAGTGCTGCTGCCAACGGATCTTCACCAGCTCTTCTCCAGAAACTGGCCCGGGGCACAGGGCCTGCCATGTCCACAGGACTTCAGTCCTCCCTCTCCCATTGGGAGCTGCCCGTACCAGAAGCAGCCCATTGACAGGAAGTCATACAACTTTGCACTTGCCCTTGACCAAGTCAACTTTGTGTTTCAACTCAGCTCCTAGTGAGTCAGGATAAAGAAGGCTGCAGCGAAGACTCCATCCACGTGGAGGTCTTTCCGTGTCCTCTCTCTCTTCCCTCTTTCCCCTTCTCATGAAAGAACCCCACTTGGCATCCCTATTCCAAACCGAATGGGCAAATATCCCTTTCTCAAGAAATTTCACTTGGGAGTTAACCTTACCTTAGTCTTGCCAGCATTCCTGACATGCTCTTGTTCCTAGGTTCCAGCTCCATGGCTGTAGGAGACACTGGGCTTTCTCAGTAAGGTGTAAGACAGAGGACCTTACATGCACAGATCCTGTCCCCTCCCAGACAGTCCTACACCAACCACCCTGCCCCTTTGTTCCAGGCACTTTCTTTGGAACTCATCTGCCCCCACCCACCTGCAGTTTCTGCTCCTAGGAATCCCCCACACTTACATCCCCCAGCCAACTCCAGATGCCAACTTGACAACATGACTCAAAAGCCTCCCAAGTTCCTCTAGTAGGATCATGGCTAAACTGCTCATCCTGGATCTCAGGGTCTCCCATGAGTGCTCTATCCATGTGTTCCAACTCTACACATATATGCCCTTGCAAACTCTGGCTACACAGAGTTCTTCAGCTCTCCCCAGACATGGCCTGAACCCTCTTCACTTTTATACCTTGCTCTCTTTCCTCACCATCAATTGTTTGAAATGTCCCACTTTCCCTAAGGGTTCCCATGACCACACAGTAGTGGTGAGCCTTTCTTTCACATGGACAAGCAAAGCCTTGCTGCCTCAAGGGGTCATTTTATTCAGTCTACAGTAACCTGGCTTTCTGTAAGAGGCCTTCTCTTCCTCTTGAACTGGCTCATGTTCCTTGGGTAGAAAATCACTGTTTGTGGATATAACTCTAAATCACATTGTGTGTGTATGGGGGGGGGGGGGATACACTTTCATATGGGCATATGAACCCATGCATGCTGAAACATATGAACGTGTGTGTGCATGCATGTAAGGTTAAAGTTCAATGCCTTCACTGATTGCTCTCATCTTATCGTGTGAGACATGGACTCTCATTCACCCTGGACTCAATTCATCTAGGCTGGCCAATTAGCTCCACAGATCCTCCTGCCTCCCTCTACCCTACCATCAACACTCAAGTTACAAGTATGTACCACCATGCTCAACTTTTTACATGGATTCTGGACTCAGGTCCTCATGACTGGATAGCAGGCACTTTACTGGCACAGCCATCCTCTCAGCCCCCACATCTTCCATTCTTATATAGGAGACAACAAAACCAAGGTTCTCATGTTTATTGAGCATTTACTACACGCCCAATACACTGAACCTTAGCATTTCATACATGTCATAATACACTGTACCTTAGCATTTCATACATGTCATAATACACTGTACCTTAACATTTTATACATGTCATAATACACTGTACCTTAACATTTCATACATGTCATAATATACTGTACCTTAGCATTTCATACATGTCATAATACACTGTGCCTTAGCATTTCATACATGTCATAATACACTGTACCTTATCATTTTATACATGTCATAATACACTGTACTTTATCATTTCATGCATGTCATAATACACTGTACCTTAGCATTTCATACATGTCATAATACACTGTACCTTAGCATTTCATACATAATACACTGTACCTTAA
Source organism: Peromyscus californicus insignis (assembly GCF_007827085.1). Classification (NCBI taxonomy): domain Eukaryota; kingdom Metazoa; phylum Chordata; class Mammalia; order Rodentia; family Cricetidae; genus Peromyscus; species Peromyscus californicus. The sequence continues at coordinate 107,844,761 of NW_026294402.1, forward strand.
CATTTCATACATGTCATAATACACTGTACCTTAGCATTTCATACATGTCATAATACACTGTACCTTAGCATTTCATACATGTCATAATACACTGTACCTTAGCATTTCATACATGTCATAATACACTGTACCTTATCATTTCAAACATGTCATAATACACTGTACCTTAGCATTTCGTATGTCATAATGCACTGTACCTTATCATTTTATACATGTCATATGACTTACACTAATGCCCACTTACCTCTCATGTGCAGCTTAATGAATTTTACCTATCTATAGCCATGAGCCATGACTTGATTCAAGGCAAGAAACTCCTCCTCTCCTCAACAACTTCCCCTGCGTTCTTCACGGGAGTCGCCACCGCTCAGAGCTCTCTCACCAAAGACTGGTTTGGGCCTTTCTTGAGTTCATATAAGTGAAGTGTAATTGGAACTCAAGAAAAAGTATGCCTAGAAAGGGTGCACTCTGTCTGCTTCTCTCATCCAATAGGATACCTCTAAGATTCATCTGCACATCTACCATGAGCTGGCTGGTGAAGGGCATCCCCTTCAGTACTCCACCACAGCGTGTTTATTCCACCTCCTTTGATGGATGCTTCTAGTATTTTGATACTATGAAAGGGGCTGTGAATAAACACAAACTGCCATTCCCTTGAGTACATGCTCAGAAGGGAAATCACCTGCCATGGCATACGCTCATTCCCATCATTAGTAGATTCTGCTGCATGATTTCTCCTCAGGCTTCACTCCTCTGCATACTCTTGTCCAGACACACAGGAGAACTTTTTCCACTCAAACTCTTGACATTGCAGTCTGTCAAATCTTTCCATTTTACCCATTCTGCTGGGGGTGACATGGTATCTTATCATGGCTTTAATGTATGGTACTGTCAGGTGAACTTGATCATGTGTCTATTGGCCATTTCTAGGTCTTTGCCAAGTTCTATCAGACATTTGATATACAAGGAAATTTCGGTCAGGTTTGATGCTACCTCTGGAGGACAAGTGTTGCTATCTCCATCATACAAGAACTCCAAAAAGCTAAGTTAAGTTGCCCAAGGTCACATAGGCAGGAAATGACGGAACTAGGACCTTCACACAGCTACACAGCTTTCTACCTGAGGGAGAGTTCTTCCAGAATAACGTGTGCATTAGGTGTACATACTATGCCATCAGTCACCAGGGTTTTAAATCCAGCCCCTGTGATTCCTAGGCAAACATTGGGTCTCCTTGAACTTCCTACAGAGTATGGGTGTAGTACCACCCCCTGCCTCTAGAGGGCATGGTGAAGATGTGCTGGCACAAAGCACACAGCTGACATAGCAAGAGCTCACAGCATGTCATGCACTTTCTTGGCGCCTCTAGGGATATCATCGTCTTCTTCCCTAGAAGATTATAAGATTCTACTATAAATAGAGAATAGGAGTCCCCTGCCTGCTTGCTTGTGGTTTTGCTTTCCATGATACCTTAACTCAAAGGTACCCCTAAACCAGAGGCTCTCAACATGTAGGTTACAACCCCTTTGGGTGTTCTGTATCAGATATTTACATTATGATTCAAAACAGAAGCGAAATCATAGTTATGAAGTAACAACAAAATAATTTTATGGTTGGTGGTCACCACAGCATGAGGAACTGTATGAAAGGGTGGCAGCATTAGGAAGGTTGAGAACCTCTAATCTAGACTGTGTATCTTTCAAAACCTTGAGACAAAGCATGCACATTGTATTGTTAAAATGCCAGAAGAGAACATAACCATCCAGGTCAGACCACAAGCTGACTCAGCCTCCAACCTGTAACATGTCCAGTTTCCAGACACATCTGCCCTTGAGCTGGAAATCCCAAGTTCATTACACATTAGAGAGGTATAAATTAAAATCACAGTAAGCTTACCACTTCACAGCCTCCAAAATGGATAAAGTTTAAAAGATTGACAATACAAAGGATTGGGTCCCTGCTTTTGCTCCCCATTGGGGACCCTTCAGATACATTTTAACTGCAGACTTCAATGAATGGGAACAGGTTATCGATTCTCCGTTATTAAAACCCAGAATGTGAAGTCACAAGACGTTTAGTTCAGTAACTTGCCCAGTAAATTTTGAAGGGATATAACATTATTAAATAAGTCTCTCGTGGGTTCTGTTGGAACAGTTCAAAAATAATTATTCTGGAGTTCCAAGAGTCAGCGTGGTCCCTGGTGTTTTCCCTAAGTTACTGAAACTTACTAAACATCTTCTCAGAGGCCAGTCTCCAGCCAAAAGGCAGCCAGTGCCATGGTGGAAACCACTTTGACCTGATAGCAACTGAATAAACATGTGACACCCTGGCTGCTGTGTACCCAGACAGAACCTATCTAGACAGAGTTGTATATAACAACTAACTGTATATGCTACGAAGCAAAGAAAGGTAACGTGATTTTAAAAATCAAATAAAACCAAAAGCTGAGTAGGACTATATCATATGGAAAACTGGTTTTAGATTGAGCAGATGGGAACATCTACTGAAGAAAACCCATGTAGGTTGAAACTCTAATATAGAAGTAGCTAGCCAAGGGATGAGGTAGGGGTCAGGGGCATTGGCCATAAGCAATCTGTTCAGGCTGTCCAGGAAACTGAGACAGTCCCCTAGGCTGAGGAAACAAAAACAGGAGATGCAAGCCAATGGTCTGATGGAGACAGCAGGAGTGAGGCCATGCAGCATCTTACAGGTCGTGCAGAGTGGTCCGGGTTCTGTCATAAAAATTAAAAACAACTGAGGAGGGACTTACAGTAGGAAGAGCAACATGGGACAAGAAGTTGTGGTCTGCTAATGGAGGGAGATCAAGGGAACCAGAAAAAGACAAAAGAAGGATGGAGTGGATGGGCCAGAAACTATTTTAATCTGGTCTATGCCACTACTACTCCCCCTGAGAACACCCTGTTGTGGAAGCCACCTACAGGCAGCCAGAGTTTAAAATGAACTTTAATCTCCAGCACCCACTGAAAAGGCTTCCCCAGCCTCGATGCACATTCTCCTCTCTATACACATTCTCCTCTCTCTACACATTCTCCCCTCTCTACACATTCTCCCCTCTCTACACATTCTCCTCTCTCCACATTCTCCTCTTGGCTTCCATCACGTGTCTGCTAAGTTAGCAATGGCTCCAAGATCCAAGATTTATAACCTTAAGTAACAGTAGACATCTCTAGAAGTGGATGGGCCTTCAAGGCTGACTAACAATGCTGAAGAGACACAGGCTCTGTCTCAGCTCCATCACTGCCAAGATCAGGAACCTCTGAAGGAGAAGGAATGAAAGAGAAAGAAAAGAATTCTCCTGTTTAGAAACAAGGTGGCCCCATCCTCATGTCTCCTGGCCAAGGAGCACAGTCCAGTCCATAAAATGCTGGAGGGCTGTTCTCTTGGCTCCAGTGTCTAGAACAATTCTCAGATTTGTAGTCACAGGCCATTTTCAAAGCCTTCAAAACTATGACCCAAAAAGCTTTAGTTTATATGGGTTGTAATATATTCTATGTATTGATGTTTCTTATGTGAGAAAGTAGAACAGAATCACCTTTAACTATTAATTTACTCCAAATTAATAATGAAAATCTGCTCTGTATTTATGCAAATAACTTATTTTTGTGAAAAATAACTACCCTTCTCAAGTCAAAGAAAACCAAGGCAAGAACAGCATCATCGAGACAGGAAAATGAAAACTAAACCTAGGCATTACTATTTAAGTAGTTTTGATCTTTCTAACCCCTGAAAGTGGCTAAGTGACCTTTATATGACCTTGGATCATAGTTTGAGAACTAATGCTCTGAAAATGATTAAACTGGGAATCTATGGACTGAGGGTCACCTATCCATAGACTGCCCCCTAGATAACCGGGATAATTAATGAACCAAAAACGTGAGCATCAACTAAAAGATTTGCACTGAACACTGAAACTCTATCCTACCTCCCCAAATCTGTCCTTAACCCATCTTGGACCACGGAACAATGTCAGTCAAGCTAATTCTCCAGCCAGGACACTTTAACATCCCATAGGAGTTCAGTCAGCTGAGTAAGGCCTTACAGACATACCTACAAACCACGTTGGAGTGGAGGAAGATCCCTTGAGCTTACTGGCCAATCAGTCAAGCTGAAAAGACTGTGAACTTCATGTTCAGTGAGAGACCGTGTCTAAAGGGAATAAAGGAGAAAGTGATAGGGAGGATCCTCAGTGCCCTGCCCTCCACATATACACACACTGGTTTGAACGCCCACATGTACACATGCATGCCTGCAGCCACAATCATTTCATACCTCTCTGAATCCTCTGACCAAAAAAGGATGAGATCCTGTCTCCGCTCCACTTTATCACTTCCTGTCTCCCATCTGTACAGACCTCCAGACCTCTATGGTTAACTAGGGGCTAGCTCCACGCTCTGACTCCAAGCAAGCTTTATTTGTCAGAGCACAAACAAAATATCACACAACAGGGACTAACACTGAACATGGAAAAGTGAAAAAGCAAGAACAGGGGGACATGGTGGAAGTGTACTCACCAATGCGCAACTTACATTTATATGAAAATGTAAGAACAAATTAAAATCTAATTTAATTTTCTTTTTAATCCAGAGGTGAAATCTCCAAGGGGTTAAGGGGGTTCCCAGGGTGAAACTTAGAATATCTGCTTCAGTTTGGAGTGAGGCAGAAGGCTCCAGAAGGTCCTGGCACCATGGCTAAGCGCTGTGGCCGAACACTGAGAATAAAGCCATACAACCGCGGGGAAATGCTGTGTTGAATTTGTAGTAACACATAGAAAACAATGTACTGCTTGAGTGGGTAAACAGAGATGGAGTTTCAGAGGTCAAACCAGGTTTAGTGAAACTAGAGAACATTCAGAGTCTATGACTTGACTTCCCACCTTGGAAAACACATCTAGGGAAGACTTCAAACTTCTGCTTCCCAAATCCCTCATCCACTGCCACATTCAAGCAAAGCTTTCGGATGTCTGGTTCTGTCTTCCTAGCCATCTGCATGGTCAACCCCCATTCTAGTTTCATTTGTGTTGCTGTGATAAAATAACACACACAAAATAATAATAACTTGAGGAAGGGGTGGAAAATTTAGCTCACAAACCCAGGTTACTGGGCATTATTTCAAGAAAGTTAAAGTAAAAGGAACTGGAAGCCGCTGATCCCGTCACACCCACAGTCAAGAACAGGGAGAAATGAATGCATGCCTGCTGACCACTCAGCTTCCTCTCTCCCCTCTTACACAGTCCAGAACCCAACGCCAGGGAGTGGAACCACCCACAGTGGGCTGGGCTTTCCGGGCATCACATATTTCAACAGAGCAGGTATTATGGGCAGTATGGAAAATGTCTGCAGCAGAGGGCACAAAGGATACCTGTGTCACCTGGTTCCCAGGTAGGAAAGGGAGGAAGAACAGCCCTCATTTGAGAAAACCAAGGGATAATCACATTTCAATGAGAGATGGGAGACAGGAAAACTCAGAAAATATAGCTAAGTTCCCTGCTGACATCTCCAGAGGGCACGGCGGAATGTATGGGTTCAATTAGAACTAGAGAAAATTTTGGCCCAGAGGAATATTTGAAAAAGCCTAGCATCATCGTTTATTGTAATAATTGAGGTGGGTAGGTAAAGAAAAGGTGTGCTGTTAAATATGAATAGAGCAGTCATCCATAACAAACTTATCCAAAACTTCAATACTACCTAAAACCTTGGCCATGGTTTGGATGGGTATATGGATGGGTATAAGGAAGAATGTATGGAAGGATGGATGGATGGATGGATGGATGGATGGATGGATGGATGGATGGGATGGACAGTATAGTTAGAATGAATGCTATAAATAAATGGAGATGAGCTCTATGGGATGGACAGGATGGATGGGTGGGTGAGTAGGAAGATGGGTGGATGGATGGACGGATGGATGGATGGATGGATGGGATGGGATGAACAGTATAGTAGAATGGATGCTATAAATAAATGGAGATAGGCTCTGTGGGATGGACAGGGTAAATGGGTAGGAAGATGGATGGATGGATGGATGGATGGATGGATGGATGGATGGAAGGATGGATGGGTGGGCATAATGGGTGGGATGGGTGGATGGTTGGGTAAACGGTGGATAGGTAAATGGGTGAATAGAAGAGTGGATGGGAGGGATAGAGGAATGTAAGATGTGTGGGTGGATGGTTGGATGGATGGATGGATGGACGGATGGATGGATAGATGGAGACACAGATAATAGAAATAAAATGCTATGTAGTTAATATGTTCTTCCTACTTTGTCCCTTGGTTGTAATTTTATTTACTCTGCTTTGTTTTAGCTTGGTTTTAAAGCAAATACATAATCACCTATGATAACAAAAGGGGTATGTAATAGCAATAATTGAAAATAAAAGACAATTCAGAAATAACTTCTATATTGCCTGAGTATTTTTCCCATGCTCTTTTAAGTAGCAGATTTGCCAAATTAATTCTATTTCACCTTGGCAAATATTAAAATTATTTTTCACTTCTTAAACACCCACCAGCTGGTTGTGGGTGAGATAAAGCTAGATATAAATTGGATGGCAGAAAAAGGCAAGCTGGGACATGATTCTTTGGAGCAGCAAAGTCACGAGCTCTGTTACTTTTGAGTGGATGATGAAGAGTTTATTTATAACCCCCCAAGTCCTTTAAATTTAATAATAAATAATGACTCATTTCTCCATGAATATTTCCTTGCAATATGATCTGTGAAGAGATATTGTTTAAAATCACATTACAAAGATTTTGACTGGTCTGATTAAGCATCCTTCAAATTACCAGGTAAACACAGTAAGTTATGTCTTGGACCAAACTGTCCCAATCAACTTTCTGGTCATCCTTTCTCAAACCAGTCACCTGTTGACCCTGGCTATCCAAAGTCAAGTCAGAAGCCCAGCAGCTCTCACAATCACTCAGATGTTAAGACTAGAACTGCTTCCTTGTTCTGGAAAAGCTCACAAGATGACTACACTAGGCCCTTGAGACTCCACTGTCACAGGACCAAGATAAAAAGCAGGCACAGTAGCCACCGGGTGCTGAGGACCATGGCTCCCTGGGAAAGTCGCAGGGAAGCATCTCTAAGAATACAGAAGAGGCTGCTTGGTCCTGAGAGCATCCTCAGGCCCACAGGAATCAAGCTTGTTTTCCTAGCACCTGTGCTTAAGGATGACAATTTCCACACCACATCATAACACACTGCTAGGCCAGATGTCCAAGATTTTTCCTCAGACCTGGGGAGGCTGCTTTGGCCCAGGTGTGGTACTTCAATGTCTGGCTCTATGCATGTATCTTTCAGGTCATCCACCCAGCCCAAAAGCCTGACCATGGGATAGGCCCATTGGAAGTCTGCCAGATGCCTCTTATAAATCTTGGTCTTATCCATCAAAAGTCCACTTCTCCTTTTCTGGGAGTTAAGCCTGTTCACAGCAGGGATGCACAGGTCAGACAAAGCAAACATCACATGCAGTCTAGCCTAAGACACCTACTCCCCCACTTGCTCTCCTGGTAATGAAAGAGAGAAACCTTGCTAGGACAAAGCAGACAAAATAAACATTTGTGCTCAATACTATTCTCATGGCTCTGACTGAATGCCTGACATGGAGCAAGGCCATACAGTACAGAAGGCACAGCAGCTGGAGTGGGAGGTAGCTGGCCACAATGCCTCTGTATTCAAGAAGCAGAGAGAGAGAAATGAATTCTGGGACTCATTTGGCTCCTCTGTTTCCCTGTGACAACAGCCTCTGTCACCAAAAGACACATCCCTCTCTTACCAAAAGAGAAACTTCAGTGAAGAGATGGACAAAGTGTGACAGGTCCAGTCATGTAGGACCCGGTCATGACCTTCATATTCATACCTGTGTTTCAAGTTCCCACATTATGAAATCATTGTGTAATCATCTCTTCACAGGTAGGGAGAGGACCACAGTACCTCTTGTCTTGCAGTGTGTTCCTAATTCTCCAGGTTTCCCTCTTCTCTATTTAGACATCTGGTCAACCTCCCCTTGCAACATCACTCAGTCTCATCCACCAACACAGCATATCTCAGATGGGACAGTGCAATAAAAGGGGTGATACAATGGGTACTCCTCGGTATGACCCTGGAGACCCAAACCAGGGAAAGTGGGGGTGGGGGGTTACAAAGAACTCAGAATTTGGAGTCCAAATATCAAAGAGTGACTCACTTGCTGGATACAACACCCTGAAAAGTCCCCTGTGGCAACTTCTCTACACCTGGTTTCCTTATTTATAAACCAGAGATGAGGGTGCCCATGAGCAGGTGACATCCTACAGACACCTAAAAGGCTAGATCAAAACCAATAAACAATGGCAGAGGTCCATGGTGCAAACAGAACTTCAAAGACAAAATGCTTCTTGTGTCAGCTGCAAAAAGCCTCCTTTATTGGCATCCTTAGTATTAACCAGACCAGGAATGTTAACAGAAAAAGAAGAATCCATCAGAGGCATAAGGAAGCTCTACACACATACACACACACACACACACACACACACACACACACACACACACACACAAATGAGACTCAAAGAGGCAACAGTTGAGAATGGGAGATGGCTCAGACAGTAAGGTGCCTGTTGTGCAAACATAAAGACCTGAGTTCAGACCCCCAACACCCGTATAAGAAAGCTGAGTGCGGCAGCGCACATCTGTGATCCCAGCACCAGGGAGATAGAGACAGGAGTCTCTTGGGAGCTCACTGGCCAGCCAGCCTAGCCAAATTAGTAAGCTTTGGGTTCAATTAGAAAGCCTGCCTCAAAAAATAAGGTAGAGAACAATCAAGGAAGACACCCAACACAGACTTCTGGCCTCCATATCCATGTGCACCCATATAAATGGATACATACTCACATGAAGACATACGTGCACCATACACACAAAAGAAGAAGAAGAAGAAGAAGAAGAAGAAGAAGAAGAAGAAGAAGAAGAAGAAGAAGAAGAAGAAGAAGAAGAGAGAAAAGAGAGGCAACAGTTGATAACACACTCATATCACAAAAAGGCCCTAAATCCCCAGCCAGCATGCTGCCTAGCTATTAGTCTAATGTCATTATACACTGTGATTTTGTTCCATTTACACCAGTGCATCTCACAGTGATTTGACAACCAAGTGATTTTAAGGAGTAAAAGGAGTGGTCGGGGTGGAGAACAATCTCTTCTTTCTCACATCATTTCAATGACTCCCGAGAAGACCCGAGGGAGCAGCCCATCAGAAAGCACTTTATAAATAGCCAGTGCTGTGCACTGCAGTAGCTTCAGTAAGGACAGTTTTCCAGGAGCCATGACCTCTGAATCCATCTGACCCACTCCACGGGAGCCCAACCAATGGAGTGAGCCCTGAGTGTAAAGAGAAGCAAGAAGGGATTATGGAGTTAAGGTTAGTAGGATGCAAAAAAAAGCCTCACTGGGTCCCTAGTCCCACTATCCATTTCTCCTTAATGAATTTAGCCACAGGCACATCAATTTATCTCCGGTTCAATGAGTCATTTATCTCCTAGCTTTATTCCCTACCATGATCCAAATGCCTATGTGGCCTGTTGTAAATTCATATATTGAGATATTTACTCCCAAATTAAAATTAGAAGTAAGGTCTTCAAAAGGTAATCAAGTCATTGGGCAGAGTCCTCATGAGAGAGATTAGCGCTCTGTACAAAGGGCCTTCTCATCTTACAGGTACACACCTATGAGCTGGAAAGCAGAGCTCCACCAAACACAGAATCATCCATCTACAACCTTTGGCAGCCAGGCCCCTCCCACTGCGGCTCCAGGGATCAAACTTGGGTTGTCAGGCTTGCACAACAAGTGCTTTTACCTGCAGAGATCTCTCACCAGCCCCATAAGATCGAGCTCTACCCTGGGTTTCCCAGCTTCAGAGTGGTAAGACATCAATCTCTGTCGATCATAAGCTATTCCAAATTTGGTGTTTTAGCATAGAAACCTTAGAAGCACTTAAATAATCTAATTTGTCATTTTTTAAAAAAGCAGAAAGCTGATAAAAAAAAAACCCTATCAACAGTTAGTACTGAACACTCCTATGACATTCCTTGTGACTAGATAGTGATCTCTCTAGTCATGGCATTCAAACTTGCAGGACATCCTCTGAAGTTCTCAGTAATGAAATCCACATGAGAACAATTAATAGCACCACATTCCCTCCTACTCTTGAGTCCTATGCCTGAAACTTGGGGCCCTCTTGACTAGTAGATATAATTGAGCCTTATTTGATCATACGGTAATTCCTCTATTATTTAGTATGGGCCAAGGCCCAGGACCAGTTTGAACAAAAGTAACTGGAATGGGATCCAGGCCTATTTTCCTCCCTCCCTACTTTCCCTCCTTCCTCTATTCTTCCCTCCCTTCCTTCCCCCCTTCCTGCTTTCCTCTCTTCCTTGATTTATTCAACAGCTACTCGATAGCTCCCAGGTTCGGGTCCTGACAAGCCTGTGTTAACCTCATCGTCTATGGAGAATAAAAGGCTTCATATCTGACCCCAACCAGAACGCAGACCTACCTCTGACGACCTCTGACCCTTGCCAGTTATTGAACCTTTCTGTACATCTGGTTGATCATCTCTAAAATAGAGATGGAAAGGGTATCTATTCAGTAGAATTCTGTAAGGATTGCCTGGCATGCTCCATGAAAAGGCCCTAGCAGAGTGCCTGTGGTTAGCACCTTCCCAGTGCACAGCATGTCTTACATGGTGTTGTGGTAGTCTGTGGTATAGCTCTAGATGATCCTTGTCTCCTAATGTTCATGGCCTCTTGTAGCTCTCTCCCTCTGGTCCTGTGCACTGGTCCTGGTGACTTCTAACCAACCAAAACAGTAGAGGCAATGATGTCACCTCCATGATTAGGTTATAAGACTAGTCTCCAGCATAGATATGGCCCTCCCAGCCCCACTTTCTCTCTCTTTCTCTCTTTCTGAGACAAAGTCTCACTATATAACCCTGGCTGTCCTGGAACTCACCCTGTAGACCAGGCTGGCCTCAAATTCAGAGATCTGCCTGGCGCCTCTGCCTCCCAAGTGCTGGGATTAAAGGTGTGCGCCACCACACCTGGTCCCCCAGTGCTGGAATTATAACTGTGTGTCATCACACCTGGCACTCCCTTGCTCTTACTCTCACTCTCAATTTCACATTTTTACACTTGCTCTCTTTGTATGCTTTTTTAGTCAAAAGGACCACTTTGCAAAGAATTGAAGACACCTTTCCAACTCAGTGGCCCAAGAGGAACACAATCCTACCAGCAAGCTTAGAAATAGATCCTGCTCTGGCTGATCCATGAGTCAATTGTACCCCAGTAGACACCTTGATGGCAACCAACAACAGGGCAAACAAGACCCTGAAGCAGAAGACCTGCTAAGCCACACCTAGATTCCTGAGCCACAGAAAGAGGAAACAGAATCTAATGTGGAGGCAACCTGTTATGTAGCAAGAGATAATAAATATATCATTGTTATCAAATGTTGTGCTATAATTGGGGATGTATTGGGCATGAGTCTCTAGGGGAACAGAACCAACAGAACATGTGTGTATTACAAAAGAAGATGCACCAGATTAGCTTACACAATAGAGGCTAGATGGTCTGCCAATGGCCATATGCATGCTGGAGAGGCTGAGACCTAGCGGTTCATAAAGCAGTATGTCTCAGCAATCCCAATCCAGTGCTGAAGGCCTGGAGACTTCTGGAGAGTCACTCACTGTTTGTGGTGGTTTGAATAAAAATGGCCCCATAGGCTCATATATTTGAATGCTTAGTCACCAGGGAGTGGCACTATTTGAAAAGATTAAAAGGATTAGAAGGTGTGGCCTTGTTGGAGGAAGTTTGTTACTGGGGATGGGTTTTGAGTTTCCCAAAGTCCATGCCAAGCCAGAGTCTATCTCTGTCTCTGTCTCTCTCTCACACTCTTTCTCTCTCCCTCTCTCCCTCCCTCCCTCTCTGCCTATGGATCAGAATGCAGCTCTCAGCTACTGTTCCAGTGTCTACCTGCACACTGCCATGCTCCCCACCATGATGATAATGGATAAAACCTCTGAAACTGTAAGGAAGCCTCCAATTAAGTGTTTTGTTTGATAAGAGCTGCCTTGGTCATGGTGTCTCTTCACACCAATTGAACAGTGACTAAGACACCGTTCTTCAGTCTACATTAGAGGGCTAGAGAAGTTCAAGTCTGATAGCAGCAGAGGCAAGCAGCAGGAGCAAAGACAAGCATGCCCACTAGCAAGAAGCAAAGGTGAGCAAGCAGGCACATTTTCTCCTAGGACCTCTTAGTATCTGAGTCACCTGCTGGGGTGCTGTCCACTCTGAGGAAGGGCCTTCTCTCAGTTAATCCTTCCTAGACATACCCTCACAAACATACCTAGAGTTGTGTCTCTTGACTGGTTCCAGATCCCATCAACATGACATCAAGATTAACCATAAGTGACAAATAGCAAGCATGTACAAAAAAAAAAAGCAACCAGATGGGTTCATTGAAAAAGGCAACCAGATGGGTTCATTGAAAAAGGCAACCAGATGGGTTCATTGACAGCTACATCAAGAGGACCTGAGAATGACACACTGAATACTTGACATTCCATAGACAGACATCGTGAAGTCATGGAATGTTCTTCTTAATAAGTCAAAGGTGGAGTCTTAAAGAAAACATCTTTCAAGAGGAGGAACCACAAGACTCTTTAAACCTGTGTATCATCCAAAGTAGGAAATAGGAAAACTTTCCAGACAACTAAGATCTCTTCTTTTTTCCTCCTTCGGTTATTGGGCAAGTCACTTTGGGATTTATTTCACCAAATCTAATGGCAAAGAAAAGACACAAAAGTAAAGTTACTGAAATAAACAACTACATTAAGTTTAAAATCAATTAAATGTGTATTACCCTTTTTAAGGACACAAATAGTACATTAATAACAGTGAAATGAGTTTGGTGGACTACATAAAAAAAAGTAAGACTTTTGAAACAACACTTGGTATTATAATATCCTGAACCAGTAGGGATGTATCTCTTTTCAAATCTTGAGTCAAGATTTCTACGTGCTCCTTCCTTGGACAAGTCCCATAAATCACTTTGAAAATGACCCAGTTTGTACACATGAGCCATGATATCCATGTATCTAGGCCTTACCATTACAAGGGGATGGAGATAAGAATGTGATCTATAAACCAAGCTTTAAAAAAATGACCTCTGAGTTGCTTAAAGAAGGAGTCAGCTTCAGAGGGGAAGTTGGTGTGAAGAAAGACAGTAGGATCTACGTGCCGAGTCTTCAGCTCTCCGTAGCAGAAGAGTCTGTTGCCATCAACTCGCAGAACTTCATACTATCTTTCTTTGATTGGTAAATAGAGTGCCTACTTCACAGTACGCACTGTGTTGGACTCTAATCCCCTCCTGAGCCCAATCACTTACCTGCTGGATTAGTCGATTAGTTAATTAGTTCATTGTGTCATTGATGTCATAAAATACCCAACAAAAGCAACTGAAGGGAGAAAGGGTGCATTTGGCTCACAATTCCGGTGGGTACAATCCATCATGGTGGGGAAGATATGGTGGAAGTCTCATGAGGTCATATCACAGGCAGAAGCAGAGAATGATGAATGTTTGGGCTCAGCTGCTTTCTCCTTTTTACTCAGCTCAGGACCCCAGCCCATGGCATGTTGGCACCCACACTGAGGGCGGGTATCCATCTCAATTAACCTAATCTAGGAAAAATCCCCCAAGCACAAAACAAGAACCCTGTCATCTTGAGGACATACAAAATGTGTCCTGTCACCAATGGTCAGCACCATCAAAGCAATCCCATAGTGTCCTCCCAGTGAAGGACACATTTGGAAAAAGGAGAGCCAAGATTGAGAAGGCAGTATCTGCCTCTTGGTTCCATAGACAGCCTGTGGGTCTGAGAAGGTCTGAGACCTACGTGATGTTGCACAGAACACCCTGGTGGCATTGATGACATCTCCTCAGCATATAACTAAGTTTGAGCTAGAAGATCTCTCTAGGTGTTGCCACATTGTGGCCCTCACAGCTCTAATTCCCCCCAAACACCCCAGAACAGTGAGATGTCCCTGGTCCACCTTTCACTCCCATCTCCCAGGAAAGAAAGCCAATGCTAACAGACATATGACAAGGTGTTCAGCACCAGATCAATAACTGAAACTCAGTTCATTCAGATCTCATTCGACTCCCCAAGCCTGAATGATCTATGAAACAGTCCCTAGACTGCTGTGTTAGTCCTAGGGCAGGAACTTGAAGTCAACCGACTCACTGAGCTAAAGCTATTCACTCCAGACAACAGTGTTGGCCAGACAGGACCCAGCCTAAAAAAGAAGTTCCATCAGGAAAATATGAACATAGAAAATACCAGCAACAACTACCAACATACAGAGCCTGACCTTTATACCCTAGATAATTCCTTCCAAGAGCTGAAGACCCCATGCTCCAATTCCCATCTTCCTGCTTTGGGGTATTTTTCACAGCCACAGCTCCATTCTAATCTTTGCAGATTCCTCCATGGGAAGTGGTTGGAGGGGAGAGCAATATTAGCTGATGATCTGGAATTAGTTAAACTGACTCCTAGGGTGTAGGACGCACTCTACTAAATCAGAGCTAATGAATTCCACAGAGGGGAAGGAAAAAATAAGCCCACTGTCTAAATATCCTTCATTTCATGAGAGACAAAAACAAAGTACACCTTTGAAAGGATGGCTCCACCTTGGTGAAGAGGACTCGAGAAACTGCCTGACTGAGAGCAGCTGCTTCCAGCCATCTTCTGCACTCAGAGTTTTGTCTTTTCAAATGCTTTTTGGCCTTTGAGATCCACACATCCTTGTTGCTGTGGCAGCAATAGCCTGCATGGGAAGGTGAATAAAGATTGGCTACTGAGGAATTGTCCATTGCATAGTGGAGTTATACAACCCATAATACAGACTGTCCCCTTCTGAGAAACTAATAAAGAGGGATAGGGCTCAGTGACTGCACACCTTGTCTAAATTCCAAAAATAGTAGCTTCGAAATGGCTGACAGTTCTTTGGCACTTGTCTTCTGAGAATGTGAGACTATTTCCCCTCCTGTTCAAAGCAGGTCATGCTCTAGGCTCCACTTGAAGCAAAAGAAATGGGCAGAGACGTGAGGCTCTGTGACTTCTGAGAGTTGCTCACAGAAAGGCAGGTTCCCACCAGGCACGTTGGCACACACCTTTAATCCCGGCACTCAGGAGGCAGACAAGGGTGCCTCTCTGTGAGTCAGAGGCCAGCCTGGTCTACAGAGCAATTTCCAGGCTACATAGTAAAAGCATACCCACCCTCAAAATAAAAATAGCTCCCATCAAGCTCTGGCTGTCTTGGCTTACTAACTCTAGGAAAAGCCAGCCGCCACATCATGAAGGCGCACACTGTCTGTGGCCTCTACAGGGAGGAGGTAGCCAACCTCCAACAGACGACACCACTGGATCACCTTGAGAGAATACTCACTCCCGGTCCAGCTTCCCATGACCTAGGAGCTACCCAGCTTGGTCACTTCTCAGCTCTTGACCCATTAGAATCACAAAAGAGGGTGTTTACTGTGTTAGGACACAATTTAAGACAATTTGTGGCAAGGCAGTAGTTGGTTTAAAAATAGAAGCATGATTCATTCTCAGCTGAAGACGATGACCATGTCTAAGATGAGAAGATGGGAAGAGATTGGACACAGAACTGACAAGACAGGGATAAGCCTGGAGGAATGGGGGAAGAGACAGCAAAGCGTAGGAAGCAGCCCTCTCCTCCCACGCCGGATATTTCTCCTTTTTCTCTGAATTTCTCCACTCACTTATCAACACATTCTTATCCCCATGGTTGCTAGCTTTATCTCATCACTTGGATAGATGGCTTATTTTTTAAGATTTATTTTAATTACATGTATGCATGTGTCTGTATCTGTGCACATAAGCATATATATGAGTGTGTGTGTGTGTATGTGTGTGCAGGTGCACACATATACAGTAGCTCACAGAGGCCAGAAGAGGACATCAGATTCCATAGAGCTGAGTTCCAGGAGGCTGAGTTGTCTGGCAAAGGCACTGGGAACCGAATCTGGGTCCTTCGGAAGAGCAGCAAGTGTTCTGAACTGCCAAACCATCTCTCCAGCCCCATGGTGGCTGTCTTCTTAAGGCAGGGGGAAGGGTCAATGTTTATTCTATGTTGCTATATCGTACCGGGCACTGTGTTCTGCATACAGTTAACCGAGACCCACAGGCAAAACTGGCTAGCTAACCAAATGCTCAGAACATTCTAACAGGATTGGACAGAGAAGTGGCTGGCAGACAGGAAGCCACAGTGTTTCTTAGAAATACTATTTATCATTTAGTGGCCCTCAAAAGACCACATTGTCAGGTATTCACATCTTCATCCCTTACTACACTATCATTAAACCTGACCATGTGACCACATCTGTCTGCTAAGATATTACCAAGCCTGATGCAAGTGAGACTTGATGTGCAGTCACATAGTGAGGTTTAATCCCCAACAACACCCCTCAGAATTCAGCTGCCATGGCTTGGTTTGGGTTTGGGTTTGTATGCATTGTATGTATGCGTATTTGTGTGCACGTTTGCATATGTGCGGCTTTACATGTATGTACATGTAGAGGCCAGAGGACAACCTCAGCTGTCATTCCTTCTGTACCATCCACCTTGTTCTTTAGACATGCTTTGCTGAGAAGTCTAGGCTTGCTGGTCAGTGAGCCCCAGGGATCCTGTCTCCAGATCTCCAGCAATGAGATTACAGAAACACACCACCATGTCTGACTTTACACGGTTCTGGGGATCTGACCCATGTTTTGAGGATGTCCAACAGGAAATACCAACTTTCCCCCCAGTGAATAATGTCATTTTAGACCCTATAGCCATCCCAGGACTCTGGCTGACTTCGGAGATGAAAACACCTATTCGGTCAAACCACAAGAGATAATTTATTGTGCCTGTCTATGAAAGTGCCATACCAAATGTGGGGTAGGATCATTCCAAAGGCCATGCAATTTGCTCAACCACGGCTTTAAGGGGCCCACAGCTGGAGTGGGTCTATTTCAGCCCAATTTCTTCCTATTACTGCCTGCAAGCCATGAGGGTCAGTGCACAGGAGGGAGGGAGTATTGCAAGCTCCATGGGGGCCCGGCAGATGCTCTGCAGTGGTGCAGACATCGAGGCTGGCTTTTGCTCTCTTTCTGCTTCTGTCTCTAACCTCGTTCTGCGTCATGTTCCCTCTGTTCCTCCATATCTCTTGCTAAGACTCTCACCTGCCTAAGGTGCCTTCAAAAGTCACTCAAGGCGACAGACCCCGAACCCGGCATAACCTGTCTTCTTTTCCAGGCTAGAATGCTGGGCTCAGGGTGCAACCACACAGCTGTGTAAAAATTACCCACTGATCCTGGGTTCCCTCTCACTACAGAGTGGAAATCAGTCTGTCTCGGGCTGTTGCTGAGAAGAGACACAAAGCCCCAGACAGAACTGAGCCTAGCTTTCCCAGAAAAAATAAGTTTCTGTTTTGTTTGATTCTCTCTGTTTAACCGATTTCTGTTGTCAACTTGACTGGATCTAGGATCAACTAATAGGCAAGCCATTGGGAACACCTATGAGGGATTATCTTGTTCAGTTCAACTGAAGTATGAAGACCCAACCTAGATGTGATTGGCACCTTCCAGTGGCAAACCAGATAGGAGGAACTACGAAAAGCAAAAGCTTATGCTTTCTGCTTGCTTGCCTTCTGGTCCTACTGGTAAGTTCTGTTGGCATCTTGCTGCTACTGCTGCTGCTGATGGTGATGATGATAATGATGATGATGATGATGATGATAACAATAGTAATAATGTCATTCTTCTCTGCCATGGAAACTCATCTTTTTGACCTTACAACCTAGACCAAAGACCAATGACTGTCCACTAATCCTCCACGCCTTTGACACCAAACTGCTGAGGCATCCAACTTCATGGACTGAGCACCTAGCATGTTCTCAGCCTCTCCAGTGTGTGGGAAGTCATTGTTGGACTACCTAGACCAATCTAGTGAATTCCCCTTTGATACACTCATGCTATTAGCTGTGCTCCTCTAGAGAACCCTGATGAACACACAGTTCCTCTGTAGTGTATTCTTTGTACTCTAGTCTCTTCTAACAGTGAGCCCTAGGTCAGTACCTCTGCACTTCACTGGAACCCAGGAGCAAGAAAGCTGTAGCTCTCCATGAAGTAACACAAGAAGTCCTCAGGGAGTTTAAGATGGTGAAACCATCCTGGACCCTATCCCCATCCCACAGAAAATTAAGTGTATTTTTAATGACCTCCAGGATACAAGTAAATAGAATTCTTCATTCACTCAAAAGGTAGAGGACATTTTATGCCCAAAAAAATAATAGCAACAATAGGAGGAGAGGAAAAATACAGTAAGAAACACACTCATGGTGATCTATATTATGAATATACATGTATATTCATATCTCAGCAGGCCCTGCAGAGTTACAGATGAGCTAATTAAAATGCTTATGTTTTTAGCAATGATGTTTATTGAAACCATTTCATAACCATCCATATTGGGGTTTGTTTTCAGCTATGATGTTATGCTACCTGGAATATTCTGACCTAAATTATTTATGGACCTAAGAATAGATTTCCTCCTCCCATCACTGACTTCATAGATAGATCTCAGGATACAGAAAGTTTTGGTGAGTTTCTACAGTGCTGACAAGGCATTCGTGCATTTCCTGTACCGGCTAAGACTCCTGTACAGGCTAGAGGCCTGTGGAGGGCCAAGGGTAGAAGCTGACTTACTTCCTCTAATGAGCTACTCACTTCATGTGGAACCTCCAACATGGATGATTCCCAATAAGTTCTGTTAAATGAGTGGCTGATGGTGGTTTCTCATAGCAACCCCTAGATAAATCAGGAAGGAAGACTTTAGTCTCTACAGAGGATAAGGTTGAAGCTCAAGATGTCCAAACCGACCCAGGCCTGCTAATTAGAGACCTGGGATGCTATGGCTTGAGTTCTCTGCTTCCCAGCCCAGGCATCCTACAGGAACTAACACATACATGTGCTAGAAATTGCAGAAAGTAAGTAGCCCTGGAAATCACTAAAGCAAGGGTAGAGAAGAAGCAGAATTCTTCAAGCCAGCGCACAAAGACAAAGATGAACTAATTCACCTGATTCTCCATCCATATAAAGAACTCACCAAGCAGTGCATCAAAGCTATATAACACACATAGGTATTTCAAACTAAAAGATATTCAGTATTAAATGCTAGTACTTACCAAGCATGGAAGGGCTGGACAAACAGTAGATATAGCAAGCCATAAGGCAACTGAGTTCAGAAACACACCACAGAGCTATAGCCCAGGTGTCTCGCCGCTCCTGCCACGGCTACCTTGAAATGTCCATGAAGTCCAGCTGCCATAGAGACTCCTAAGTACATTTTTATGGCTTTGCTGACCATGATCACTCAAACTAATCTAGACAACATGGAAATAGACTTAGAATCTCTTTCAGTCCTAGCTTTGTTTGAATCCACCTAACTGACAGAATCAACTTCTTAACACCCCAGCTGAAAGAGAGTCCTGGGATGATGATGTATATTCATTTTCCAGAAGGAGTATCAGTTCCCAGGACCAACTGACCATATGCACCACAGTTCACATCCTTACATCCTAGCTTGCCTTTCACAGAAACTTTTAAGAGCCAATAAACAGCAACAATACTGGATGTGATGCACTGTGACTCAAGTGAACAAAAATGTTTCCCTTTCCTCAAAAAAAGAGACAGTCAATGTCACATAAGCCACTGAGAAACTGTCATTCACTTTCTACTTCTGCTATATTCCCACCTAAAACCCTGTAAACTCTTTAATTTACCACAGACATCTTAAAACATAGGAAAAAGAAAGGTAAAGTAAAGGAAGAGATGTACTATTGTTCTGCAAAGAGAACACATCAATAAAATGACTCCTAAGAATATTCTGCTCAGCTATCATTGGAAAAGTTTCCTCCTACAATAGATGGGGACTAACACAGAGAGCCATACCTGGACAATGCACAGAGAGTGAGAGCCTTTGGAACACTCAGTTCTAAATGGGACAAATCCCTCCTCAGGGCTCAGGGAATTATGCAGAAGAGGAGGCAGAAAGTTTGCAAGAGCCATAGGCGATGAATAACAATAGAATGTCTTCCAAATAGAATAGGGTGATGCACGTATTAATTCACAGAGACTGTGGTAGCATATACAGAGCCTGGACAGGTCCAAGACAGATGGGGTCCCGGTATTGAAAGGAAAAAGTGGACATGGGTTCCCATTCCTAACCAAGAAGCTATCTGCAATTGACATCTACTTGCAAAGGAAAAATTCATTTTCTCTAATGGAGTCCCACTGTATATTGAGCACATTTATGAGTAGACCCCATGCCCAGCTGTAGATGGCCAACACAAAATGAACTCAATGGTATTTTTGCATATTTGTTTTTTTCCTCATATTGCTTTGTTTGGGCACTTTTTTTTTGTCTTACTGGTTTTCTGTATATGTATTATGGTTTCCAATTTAGTATTTTTATGGATTTGGTGTGTGTGTGTGTGTGTGTGTGCGTGTGCGTGTGCGTGTGCGTGTGCCTGTGTGTGTGTGTGTCACCCCCAAAATACCTCTTCCTGGAGCCTTCATGCCTGAAGTTCCACTGTGAGTGTGTAGATCTTCTGTTTTTTCTTCTAAAACCTCTTTGCTCAAAAATCTTTCTATCAAGAAACAGCTTCTAGGGGTGGGGACATAAATGGCTCAGAGGTTAAGAGCACTGGCTACTCTTCCACGTGAGCTGGCTTCCATTCCCAGCACCCACATGGCAGCTTGCAATCTTCTGTAACTCCAGTTTCAAATTAGTCAGTCAATGCCCTTTTCTGACCTCCTTAAGTACCGCACGCACGTGGTGCACAGACTTTATACATACGTACACAGAAAGTAATAAAATACTGTTTTAACTTAAAGAAACAGCTTCTGGGGCTGGGAGTGTAACTCAGTTGGCTGAGCACCTGCCTAGCATGCACCAAGCTTGGGATTTGAACCTATACACTGCCATGATGGCACCTGTCTATAATCTCCACTCAGGGAGGTGGAGGCAGAAGAATCAGGAGTGTAAACTCATTCTTGGCTACATAGTAAGCTCAAGGGCAGCCTGGACTACATACACACTCGAAAGAAAAAGAGAAGGGGGTGAGGAAGGAAGGAAAGAAGAAAGAAAGAAAGAAAGAAAGAAAGAAAGAAAGAAAGAAAGAAAGAAAGAAAGAAAAGAAAGAAATAGAGAAAAAGAGAGAAAAAGAAAGAGGTAGGAAGGGAGGCAGGGGGAGAAGGAGGGAGGGAGGGAGGGAGGGAGGGAGGGAGGGAGGGAGGAAGGGAGGGAGGGAGGAAGGCAGGGAGGGAGGGAAGAAAAGAAAGGGCGAGTTTCTAAAAGGCTTTTGTTTTGTTGTCGTGAGGATTCTTTACTCCCTAAAATTAAAACTGAAAAATGAGCAGGTCAACACCTCAGAAATGATTTTTACACTACAAAACAGAGGGGTAGCGTGGCATGGCTGCATGCCCTTTTGGGGCAGGCGCCCAGGAGTGGAATAATAGATGTCAGGAGGATGTGAGGGCAAAAGAGAAAACTTCGCCTTTATTTCCCTGGAGACAGAAGTCAGAAGCCAGAAATGAAAGGTGACAAGCCCAGGTGTAAAATGGCAGATTAGCTTTGTTCTAGGGATCCAGCAGGACTAAGGGACTCACAGAGTGACAGCCTGAAGGCAGGGGCTGGTACTAAATGTCAGCTAGAGTTCTTACTATGTCAACAGCAGACTCTGGGGAGAAACTTGCAGCTGGGACACAGATAAGATCACAAAAAAAGGACTCCAGCAGGCCAGGGCCTCCATGGGCCCTCTCATTTGAAAAACTCAACATTCACTCTGAGGTTGATCAGAAACTCCCCTCCCATTGAACACAGACACTTCCTGGATTAGTTCTTTAGTTCTTCTGGTCTAAAAACGATATTTGCTGATTAAGGCTCCCCCAGTCAGTGCAGTCCCCTGAGACTCTCCACATGAGAAAGGAGCCCTCCCTGGACCAGTGAACTGAAGGTTGGAAATTCAGTACGTACACCCAGCTCTCTCTCTGCACCCCTGGCCCCAAGCTATGGAGACTTCCACATAACACAGCAATTCCAAAGCTTTCCCCCCAGGACTCCAGTTCGTCCAGGTTCAACATCTTCAACATCTTCTCTAAGTCATCCTGCACTGTCCTCTACCTGGATCTTGCAAATACGTGTGTGTAAAACACAGCAGCAGACACACAGTTCCCTCCCAGGACCCAGCTCTGTCCACATTTTCACAACTCTGTCTTAGTGGGGTTTCTCCACCTCCACTCCCTAAGTCCTTCTCTAAACTACATTCAATTGATCTAAGAAATGGAACAAAGGGGCCGAGGAGATGGCTTGGTTGCTAAGATGCCACACAAGCCCAAGGTCCTGGGTCGGGATCCCAAGTACCTATGGAAAAGCAAAATGCAGAGGACAGAGTCTATGACACAAGCCCCAAAGGAAGGACAGGAGAGCAGGCAGCCTCGCTGGGCCAATGAGCTCCAGGCTCAGGGAGAGACCCTGCCTCAAAAACTAAAGTAGAGAGAGATGGAAGGAAACTTAGACATGGACTCTGGCCTTCACAAGCACATGCACATACATATACACGTGTCCACATGCACCCATACACACATATATACAGAGGGAGAGACAGAGAGGCCAGAAGCAGTGGTAGACATCTGAAATCTCATCACTGAGGCAGAGGGAATGCTGAGCGCTTAAGGCAATCTTGGACTATACATAGTAAGTTCCAGACTGGGCTATATTATAAGACCCTGTTTCAAAAAACAAAAAGAGATGAAGAAAAAAAGGAGGAAGAGTAGAGAGAAAAAAGAAAAGAAAAAGGAACAACAAAGAGACCCATGCCCAAATCTACTTTTGCTTCTTTTGACAAAGACAGTATGAGAACCGGTCTATGGCAGGCAAATTAGGCCACTACTTAATGGCCTGGAATTCCAATTAAAGGAAGGAGCCATAACAGACTTTATGAGGCTGCCTAACGGTAGGGAGGAATGTCTGACCCAGAATGGCTACCTTAAGAGAGAAAGCAATTGCCCATTAGATTTGCCGTGGGTGAGAGGAAGCTATAAACTACAGGGAGACTGAGCTCGTTAAAATGGTAATCTTCCCATCCCCACTATGGGGGTGCTCCTGGACACCTCAGAAATGAAATTTGGAGCAATCATGAAGCCAAGCATTTCCTCCCCGCGCCCCAACCTGGTCTAATTCTTGTCACTTTATGCGTTGATGCATATAGGCGGCCCCTGAATCTGGACTCCACTCTTGAGGGTATGCCACGCCCCAGACACCAGCAGGCACGGACTTTCAACTAAGGTTATCAGGTAGGAACATGGAGAAGGAGTCAGAGGCGCCCCAACCTGGTCTAATTCTTGTCACTTTATGCGTTGATGCATATAGGCGGCCCCTGAATCTGGACTCCACTCTTGAGGGTATGCCACGCCCCAGACACCAGCAGGCACGGACTTTCAACTAAGGTTATCAGGTAGGAACATGGAGAAGGAGTCAGAGGCCTGATTCAAACTGGCACCATCTCCTAATTCCTCTGAAACAGCTAGAAATGCCTCAAGAAAACCACACAATGTGTATTTAGGAGGGATGGTGCAAGGTGGGATGGTGGGCAACCGGCTGGTATGGAGATACTAAGGCCCAATTTCAGGCGATACTGAAGGGCCAGCCAAGTTGCGGGGCCTCTGTAGAACCCAGCTGGCTTGTGAGTTGTCATTGAATTACAGGTCAGGTTTTTTTTGTCTGCCAAACTATTGTTCTAACTCTATATCCTACAGTTGGTCTCCTGGGAAGGCATGGGCTCAAGATTATAGAGAATGTATGGGACTGAGCAATAAATATAGACCAAAGAAAGGGTAAAGTTAAATTAATCATACACACACACACACACACACACACACACACACACACACACACACCATAACCCCATTATCAAATTACCATCCAAAGGCTGAATAATGGTAGTCATTCTTGACTTCTTCAAATCCATCATTTATTGACTCATTCAACAAGTGTTCATGGATCCTCTATGCACCAGGCATTGTGCCAAGAGCTAGGGGTATGACAGCACAAAGTTCCATCCACTCCACCCAAGGATCTCATTGATGGTGGTCTTAGATTGAGTTCTCTACAATCAGATTCTGAGATGAAAAAGTGTATGTGGACATTTTACATGGGAGAACTCTCAGGAGATCAACTGTAGGGCAGAGTTCAAACAGCAGATTGGCAGGCAGAAAGCCTACCTGTGACTGACTTACGGCTCACTACTCAGCTGGGTTCTACAGGGGCTCCAAAACTTGGTGGCCCTTCAGTATTGCCTGAAGTTGAGGCTTGATAACTCCACACTAGCCAGCTGCCTGTTGTACATGCACTTGTAAGGAAGAATGTGAGCTTGAGCAAAGCTCTCCCTGTCTCTAAGCACAGGTCCAGGAGAGTCAGAACTGTGAACCACAGGAACCACTTGGAGAAGCGATCTCAGGCCAGTGTGGGACCAATGTCTCTGCTGAAAGGCCCTGCCCAGTCTGATGTAATCACTGCCAATCACTAGACCCCCTCCTCCTCTCTGCCTTCAGTGTGGTCCCACCCATGGTGGCCTTCTGATCTGGTCACTTGATTGTCCTGAAACCCAAAATCACTTGTGGAATAACATTTAATTTCCCAGGCAGAGACTGTGAAAAACTTTCCAAAATTCTTATAATAATTTTCTTCCCTACCTGGGTATGATAGAGCAAGCCTATAATGCCAGCAACTTGGGAAGTGGAAGCAGGAGGATCAGAACTCAAGATGACCCTTGGCTACAGACAGTTGTGGTGTCTGGACTACATGAGATCCTGTTGCTAAAAGTGTTTTAAAGATGTGTGTGTGTGTGTGTGTGTGTGTGTGTGTGTGTGTGTGTGTGTGTGTGTGTGTGTCCAGAAGGCCAGTAGGGCATCAAATACCCTGGAACTGGATTTACAGGCAGTTGTGAGCCATCAAGTGGGTGCCGGAAACTGAACTCGGGTCCTTTGCAACAGCAACAAGTGCTTACTACTGGGCCATCTTTCCAACCCTCCAAACAATTTTCTAAATGTAAATAATAAGAAAAATTCATGAATTTGAAACAGAGTTGGGAGACAGAAGGAGTTGGAGGAGGAGAGGCTGAGTGGAAATAATGGAAATATAGTACTGTGTAGGAAATTCTCAAAAAAAGTAAATAATTTTCCCCTCTTCATTTCTTTGATATTTATATTTTAATATCATTATATTCCAAATCTTCTAGATTTTCACTCTAAAAAATTTGGAAAGCTCAGTGCCCACATTTCTATTCACTAGTTCCTAGCCCACCTTCAGGTAGTGCTACTCTTAATTTCCAGATGCTAACGAGGTGGAGTCCAGAGAAAAATGCTGCTAAAGAATCCCTCAGGGCCCAGTGAGGGTGGAAGTTCTTCAGGTCACGTAAAGTCTCACTGTGTTTGGAAAAAAAAATGAAAAACTGAGTCACCTATGATACACAGTACAAGTTAGTCAAGCCTGTGCCCACAGCAGTGGCATCAGCAGCACCAAGCCTGTGCCCACAGCAGTGGCATCAGTTACACCATGTCATCTGCAGCAGTGGCATCAGCAGCACCAAGCCTGTGCACAGCAGTGGCATCAGCAACATCATGTCATCTGCAGCAGCCTCATTGTATTCAATGTGGCAATTTTGCTTCTGCTTGGATGTGATGCATTAAAATAATTTTAGTTCATTTCCTACTTTGTTATTTTTGTTATTGTTTACTTTAGTCTCCTGGTTGCTATACATGTAACAATATTAAAATAGGGTTTTAAATTTACATATACTTAAGAAAATTACAAAGAATGTGTTTCAATCAACATTAACAGATTGAGACTCTTTCGCCAAAAGATAAAGTTGGGGGCCAGCAAAGTGTCTCAGAGTAGAGGTGCTTGCTGCCAAGCCTGACGACTTGAGTTTGATTTCTGGGGCCCACAGAGAGGAAGGAGAGAATCCTCCCAAAAGTTGTCCTCTGACCTCCACAGTGACACACACAGGCACACATGTACACACACACACACACACACACACACACACACACACACACTAATTAAACAACAATTAAAAAGCTTTTTAAGAGGTAAAGGTGGAGATGCCATAAATGATGAAGATGGAAACATGCATGGGACCATCTTCTCACAGCCTCTGTGACTCTGCTGACCTGGTCAATCCATGCCTCTCACAGGCCTGCTAGCAGATGAAAGGGTCCTTCCAGTGGGGAAGAGGTCTATAGTATTCTAAACTAAGAAATTAGGGGCTGAGAAAACAGTTCAGTCAGTAAAGCCCTTGCCTTGCATGCTTAAGGACCTGAGTTTGAACCCCAGAACCCAAGTTGAAAAGAAAAGGAGAGGAAAGGAAAGGAAAGGAAAGGAGGAGGGCAGGAGAGGAGAGGAGAGGAGAGGAGAGGAGAAGAGAGGAGAGGAGAGGGGAGGGGAGGGGAGGGGAAGGGGGAGGGGAGAGGGGAGGGGGGAGGGGAGGGGGGAGGGGAGAGGGGAGGGGAGGGGAGAGGAGAGGAGAGAGGGGAGGGGAGGGGAGGGGAGGGGGGGAGGGGAGGGGAGGGGAGGGGAGGGGAAGGGAGGGAAGAGGAGAGGAGCGGAGAGAAGAGAAGAGAAGAGAAGAGAAGAGAAGAGAAGAGAGAGAAGAGAAGAGAAGAGAAGAGAAGAGAAGAGAAGAGAAGAGAAGAGAAGAGAAGAGAAGAGAAGAGAAGAGAAGAGAAGAGAGAGAAGAAATAGGCATGGTAGCACACACCTGTAATCCCAGAGCTGGGGAGGTGGACACAGGCAGGTCCCTGGGCATTGACCAGCCAGCCTAGCCTAGTTATCGAGTCCCAGACCAGCAAGAAACCATCTCAAATGTTTTTTAAAAAGTAGTGAACAGTGCCTGGAGAACAATACCCAAGGTTATCCTGACCTGCACAGGCACATGCACACACGTGCACACACAAGCAGAAAGCAGGCAGCTCTGTTGCTTTCCACTTCAAAATCTAATGTTGGGAAAAAAATAGGACATCCAGAATTCGATGTCTTTCTTTGCTTCTGAAAAATGAAGTCCATTCGACAGAGCTCAGGGATGGATTTTGACCACAGCCTATTTCTGAGGAGAACCATGAGTCTGCACTAACTTGGGGTGAAAGGAGAATTAGTCCCAATGTTAATGCACACATTGCATTATGGTTTTTGTCTTTGTAAAAATGTACCTGACAGGTAACATTGTATGAGTTCATCATGTACTATACGATGTTCAGATGTGTGAAATGCCAATCTAGCTAATTAACAAAGGTGACCACAGTTACTTGTGATTTATTCTTTTCTTGAAAAGCATAAAGAGAGTGGGGTTCTTAACTGTCCCACAAAAGACAGTAGACAAGACCTGTGAGGGATACAGAGGCAGAACTCAGGTCCTTCAAGGTCAAGACCATCTACACCATGGGTGGAGTAGGGCAAACATGCAACCAGCACACAGAACAATCACAGAACTTGTCTCTGCTCAGACTCAGGGTGCAAAGCCTCCATCAGGCAGTCAAGCTGCAGAAACTGGGGTTTCCACAGTGGACAGGGATAGGTTTTCACTACCTATGTTAGTGAGAATCCCCAAACAGAGTTGTGTTTTAAAACTATGCACGAGGGATGACTTGGTGAATAAAACACCCACTGGCAAGCCAAGCGACTGGAGTTCAGACCCCCAGAACCCATGTAAATGCCAGGTGGGAATAGCTGCCCACTATAAACCCGGCACTTGGGAGCTAGAGGCAGGGGATCCCAGTAATGCTCTGGACTAGACTAGGCTGGCTGTAATGGTGAGCTCTAGGTTCAGTTAAGAGACTGACCCTGACTCAATGCGTACAGTGGAGAGCCATGAAGGAAGACTCCAAACATTGGCATGAAGCCTCCACACATACCCCTGAGAAAAGAAAGGAGGGAGGGAAGGTGGGAGGGTATTCCACTGTCTACCAATGATATCAGAATGTAGAAATGTTCATATGTCCAGCTTATAAACTGAATATTGCAGCCTATTGAACAGGCCTTTCCCTCTTCAGAAAGTCTAGTGTGGCACAAGGTCTCTACAACCAAATTCTTGGATCCAAATTCATTCTCTGTATCTGACAAAAACTATAAAGTTATTTAAAACATTGTGTGTACATGTTTATGTATGTGCATGAGTGTGTGGATGCATGTAGTGGCCAGAAGTTGATGTCTGCTGACTTTCTCATGAATTCTCCACAGGTTCTCTCATTGGATGGGAGCTCAATGATTTGGCTAAACTGGATAGTCAGGGATTCCCCAAAGATCTCCATGTGCTCCCTCTTCAGTACGGGGACTATAGGCACATGCCATCACACACAACTTTTATTAAGTAGGTATTGAGGATCTAAACTCAGACAAGTACTTTATTGACTAAGCCTTCTACCCAGCCCTTAATTAAATCTTTGAGAAAATATTGAGGAGGCTAGAGAATGACTTAGCAGTTAAGAGCATTGGTTACTCTTCCAGATGACTGTTGTTCATATCCCAGCATCCACATGATGATTCACAACCTTCCGTGACTCCAGTTCCAGGGAAACCAACACCATTTTCTGGCCTCTGTGGGCACCAGGCACACATGGTGCACAGACATACATGCAGGGAAACACCAGTAAACACCAACATGATCACCATCATCATCATCATCATCATCAAATGATTTACTTAAATGTATATGGCTCAGTTTTCCCCTTAGGTATTTTTGAAAACAAAGCAAAGACAACCTAACAAGCTACTTCTACACCAAGCCCTCAGGATTCTCCCAGTAATACTCAGGTTCAGTGGGGATCTGTTTTGACGAAAGAATATATAATAGATGTGAAAAACAAAAAACATCATAAGCTTAAGTATTATGAATATGTCTATGAAACTCCCTGGTTTGCCCAGGATGGCCCTGGTTCTACCTACTAAATCTCAGTGAATGTCTAAGCATTGCCCCAGACTCCATGTTCACTCCCAAAGTATTTCTCTGTTTGGTTGGTAAATTATACTGTCACCTTAATTATAACAGATAAATAGAGACACATTGTATGTCAAAGACAATAATTCATAAGAAAAAAATCTCAAAAGAAAAATTACTCAGCAACATAACCTCAAAATGTATGAAATCAAAACAATTACAAGGAGAACTAGATAAAGCCAGTCAAGTGGAACATCTTTATATGCCTCGCTTGGCAAATTATAGATGATGAAACAAAAAAAAGCAAAAATAAAGAAGTTTTAATTGACACAAGTGAAATACTTGAATGTACATATGATATATATTTGGTATATATATGGTATATATTTGGTATATATTATATATATGGTATATATTTGGTATGTGTATATATGTATGTAAGTGTGTGTGTGTGTATATATATATATAAATATATATATATATATAACAAATAATTAAAAGTTAGATATCGACTTGAAACATGCATGGAATACTTAGTAAAATTAACCATGATGATAAGCCTTATACTTATCCATTATTATAAAAATATAATCATTTTCTTATAAAGCAAGGCTTACCAATAAATAAGGAAGGATGAACCAAAGTCAGAAAGAAAAACCTTCTGGAAATTGGAAAACATACTAGTAAATAACACTGCTGATAAAAGAATTCTATAAAATATTTAGACATGATTGATGGAAAATCACCTATCCATATTAGTAGTTTATGAATAAAGTAGTAGGGGTAAATTGCTAGCTGTGAATGTATCTACAGTCAAGCGGCTTCCCTCACACCTTCATTGCACATACATGTAATTCCATCTCGCATTATAAAGGCCTTGCACACTGCATGAAAAGGTTCTAACTGCTCTGTGCCCTCCTGTGATGGATAGTTCTAATTGTCAACTTGACACAGCTGGGCAGTGACTCAGCAAGGGACTGTCTCGATCCCTTTGGCCTGTGGGTATGTCATGGTGGGGGTGTTGTCTCGACTGCTTTGACTGATGTGAGAAGACTCAGCCTGGCTGCACCATGACTGGGTTTGGCTTCTGAACTGTGTAAGAAATGCAGAAGCAGGCACGCATTCATTCCTCTCTCCGCTCTTGACTGTGGATGTGAAGCTGTGACCAGCTGCTTCAAGGCCCTGCCTTGGCTTCCCCACGCTGATGGAATGGAACCTGGAATTCTGAGTCAAAGTCTAACTCCCCTAAGCCACCTTTGTCAGGATATTCTATTACAATAACAAACAAAACCAAGACACTTCCTCACTACAATATAAAAAACTTGAACTTAAACATTGTCTTTTCATGTTTGTTTCCCAATATACAACAAAATTCCCAACACATAACCCACTCAGAATGGCTAACTGAACAATAACATTCTAAAGAAAAAGAAATACTCTGAAAGACAAAATATCTGCCACATAATGCAAGCTAATATATGCATTATCAACATTCAAGCCAAGCTTGGTGGTGCAAGCCTTTATTCCCAGCACTCAGGAGGCAGAGGTATGCAGATCTCTGTGAGTCAAGGCCAGCCTGGTCTACAGAGTGAGTTCAAGGAGATCCAGGGCTACACAGAGAAACCCTGTCTCAAAAAAAAAAAAAAACCGAGGGGTGGATATTGTTAACATTCAATGTACCAGAACACTCAACACTCAATGCACCTGATAGAACCAGCCTCAGGGTATAAGCAGAAAGTAACTCTCCACCCTTGTCTCCTTTCAAAGCTGTGCAGTGGGAAGATGGTCCCCTGTCATGAGAAAGGTGGAGTGCCAAGTTGATGGCTCATTCTCAGCAAAACAATGCCTTCTTGTGCCAAAACATGGTATCACATGCCTGTAATCACAGCATTTGGGAGGCTGAGGCAGGATAGATTAACTCAAAGCCAGCCTGGCTACATAGTGAGACCATGTCAAAAAAAAAAGTCTCCTTTAAGATGCTATTGTGAATCTCAAGGATGCTCCTCCATAGTATACTTGATCTCACTGGTAAGGGAAGTGCCATCTACAAGTAACCAGCAGATTATTTCAGAAAGCTTAAGATCTGCTCTTCAATAAGAAGAAAATGCTGCTTCGAGGAGGACATGAGCCTCTCTGCTCATAGTCAGCATAAGGATTTCCGTAGATCATCTGGAAGATTACCCCAAAATGATGGTGGTGTGCGGAGAAGAAAGGGCTCATTTAAGCAGGGCGGAGGAGACAGACACAAGACAGAAACAATAGGTAACATACAACCCAGCTCCAAAGCAACTTCTAACAATGAGGAAAACAGGAGAGGAGATTTATGGCTGAATTTGGGGTGACAGGAAACAAAATGGGTTTGAAGAAGTGAGCTCACAGCAGCCCTAAAGATACGAGTCTGAACAACAGATGTTCCGCTGCAGAATAAAGAAAGAAAAAATGGGACTTTCCTGGATCCTTAACACACAGCTGCAGCCATTGGGAGAAAGAAGACCCCGCCACCCCCCGGATCTTCATGTGGGCTGCAAACACAATAATTAATGGGTACAATCACAGTTCCTAGGGAGCACTCAGGCTCCAGTCTCTGTAAGCCAACAAATTTCTGTGTGATCAGGGTGAGCCTTCCAGAGCTTTGCATAAAGCAAAGGATTCCTAACTCAATTTTTTTTCCATTTCTGATTGATGTTTTTGTGTCCATCAATGCTACAAGGAGCTAGCTGTTTGTATTCAGTGAGAAAATAGTTCTCTACACGTCTGTGTTCCCAAGGCAAGTAAAGCGTCTTAATAAACTTAACTGGGCTGTTGTAGTTGGGGTGAGATGTGTTTCCCAAGAGAGGCTCAAGTCCCCAGTGGATACCATTTCCCAGCACTGATGGAGTCACCAGGACTCTCACCTAATCAATGGGCTAATCCATTGATGGACTTATAATTTATGGCATTATTTATAGAGAGGACACAGAAACTGGGAGGTGAGTTTTGATTGGAGGAAGTGGAGCACATGGGGTATGTCCTCAGTCCCTTGTCATCTCTATGTTTCCTGGCCACCAAGAGTGAAGTAGCCACTGTGCCAACCACATTTGGTCTGCCAAGATGTTCTGCCTCACCAGACCCCTAGCAATGGATTCAGCCATCCATGGACTGAGATCCTGAGCCAAATAAGTTGTGATGGCTAATATTATCAACTTGACAAGATCTAGAATCGCCTAGGAGACATGCCTCTGGGCATGTCTGAAAGGGACTATTCAGTTTAGTGTCACTGAAGTAAGACGACCCACCCTGGATGTAGGTGGCACTGTTCCATAAGCTGAGGTCCTGAACCACATAAAAAAAAGAGAAATAAACTACACAGCAGAAGTCATTATGCTCTGCTTCCTGACTGCAGATGCTATGTGACCAGCTGCTTCCAGTTCCTGCCACCAGGACGTCCCTACCAGGGTGGACTATACCTTTAAATGGTGTGTGTGGAGGGGTGGGGGACCTTCTTCCCTTAAGATGTTTTCGTCAGGGTATTTTATTACAACAGAAAAAGTAACTAAGACATAAGCCTTTTGTCCCTTGGGGTTTTTTGTTTGTTTGTTTTTTGTTTTGTTTTGTTTTCCCAGGCATTTTGTCACAGTTTGAAAACACTAACAACAGGATCTCTCATCAGCGTCACCTAAGCTCGCAAGAGTCTGAGAATCCCGGCATTGTTTTGTTTGGGTTTGGCTTGGTTTCCGAGTCAGGGTCTCATGATATAGTCCAAGTTGGCATCAAACTCACTCTGAAGTCCAGAATGAACTTGTAATCTTCCTGTCTCAGTCTCCCAAACAGCTATGAATCCAGGCCTGTGCCATTGAACCTAGCAGAGCAGTTTCTTTATTCAGGGACATAATAGATGTGCTTGCAAAGTTGTTTCTAGAAAGAGCAGCCTGGACATATGTATTTCCAGCAAGAAAATGGGGAAATGACCCTGAAAGTGTATGTTCACTGACCAAAACAAGCCCACAGCTCAGTCAGGTATAGTGGGAATGGAAAAGTTCATATTTTTTTACATCTATTTATTTATCAGGATGGGGATACATACATAAAGATCAGAAGAAAATGTGCAGGAATTGGTTTTCTCTTTCCACCACATGGCTCTCAAGGACTGACTGAAATCTTAGACTCAACAGCAAGAGTCCCTGCCCACTGAGCCATCCTCCTGGTCACAGATGTTCCTTTTTGCTGTGAGTCACTTTCAAGAGTCCTATATAATAAAGTATACATTGAATTATAGTTTATAATTGCCATGTGAGGTCATAAAAGTTGCCAGCACAATGCGATGTCTTTTCCAGCCTTAAACCAAATATGGTCTCTTAAACCTAATTGGTCTCTCAACCAGTTCTCCTAGGCTCATTTCAGATCCACTCATCAAAATGCCCTTGCTATCACATCCCAGAATGACTGCTCAAGCTTCTGAGCTACCTGATGTACAGACTGTGACATCTTCACAGATGATTTCTGCATCCTACCTTATTTCAATGTCTTTTTCCCAGTGTTAGTGCACAGCAAACTCCTGGAGAGCAAGGTGATATCTTACAGCTGAGAAAGTCATCCGACAAGCCAAAGCAGCATAGAGAGTCCAGGCAGGTCCAATTCCTTGCGAGCACCCTGCTCACACTGCCTGTAGGCAACAAGAGGTTGTTGGCCCAAGTTTCAATCAAGTACATTATACATAGAGCAAAGTCACTAAGACTGGAGAGGTTGCAGTTTCCTTGAGGGGGCATTTAACCTCAACCCCCAGAACCACTGTACAGTTCCTTTGCTTCTAGACCAAGAACTTCCTGTGAGGTCTTTGGGTCAGCTCAAGTTTGACCTGATTAAGGGTTTCCTCAAAGCCAGCCCTGAGAAGGTGGTTTATGTCCAAGTGATTTATGGAGGGAGTGCCTCGCCTGTAAAGGGATAGGACAAGAAGGCTCATGAGGAGCAGAAATCATGCAATATGAAACTCTCCAGAGAAGTCTAGCCTCGACCCACTCTTATAGATAGTTCTTGGGGCATAACGGCACTGTGGGTCTGTCTGGCTCTAAAGCCAAAGAGCACAGCTTTATAAACCTCCTCCCATCGGGCATCAGCGAGTCAGAGGTTGCTATGTGCTGCTCCAGCACAAGAGGCAGGGGCTCCTGTCATCTATCAACAGTCAGGAGAAAGTGGTTCCGGTGACCCAGCCATGAGCCACAGCACACCATGGCTGGACATACAAATCGCACTAATAAATGAGGCCAAGGGACTCTAAAGAGAACATCAACACCATCACCATTTGCTACCTTCCTCCAACCAGACTGCACCTAGGGATGGCCTTGACATTAATCTTTCAGGGAAATTCAGGGAAACTCTGGATGAATTTTGCCTTTTCAGCAACCATAAAGGATTATCTTGCATCAAAGGGCCGTGCTGAGAGATGATGTTTTGAGAGAATGCCTTGAATTGATACCTCAGAGGGCTTCTTACGAAGGCATGATTTATACATCACAAGACAAAGGGGATTTATATAAAGAAAATGGATTCCTTTTCTGAACTGTTTTGAGAAAGACAGATGGCTTCCTGTAAACTGCAGTTCCATGTCTGTGAGCTGAGTGTTACCAGAAAATTACTAAGGTAATGCTGCCCCTGGGACCCACTACACCATCCTCACCACCACCCACGCTGCGTGTGGGGGCACATGGATGAGGGTGTGAAAGAGGCCACAGAAACTGTTACCTAATCAGACTGATGCCTACCACTAACAGCCCTCCTGGGGGAAACTCATATTATCCAAACTACACAGTTAATAGCCAAAAAGGACATTTTTAGATCATTAAATGGTACAGTAATTCCTGCTCCTCCGGCTACTGCTGTTGGCACATTTGCAGGCCCTATGCTTCCTATAAAAAAACGGCTTTTACATTTTCTTCAGTGGTATAGCCCCACTAAGCTGCCTGCGCCCCTGTAAATAAGCCCTTGCCCAGGTTCTTCTATGCAAACCTGATAAACTCATCTGGAAGCTGGTAGGATTGCTCAGTAGGTAAAGACACTTGCCACCAAACCCAAAGACCTGAGTCCTCAGAAACTACATGGTGGAAGAAAAAACTGATTCCTGCAAGTTGTCCTCTGACCTCCACATGCACACCAATGCAAAAACACATATAAGTGCACAGAGAGAGAGAGAGAGAGAGAGAGAGAGAGAGAGAGAGAGAGAGAGAACAAAAAATAAATTAATAAAACATAACAAATCAACTGAACTCATTGGGTCCTTTAAAAAGCATGAAAGGGGGACTAATTGGGAGAAGAGGAGATAGCAGTACTAGGAAAGGAACACAGCGGGGACTAGGGAGTGAATATGATCAAAACGCATTTTTTCACGTATGGATGTCATAATGAAACCCATTGTCATATGTAATTGATACGTGCCAATAAAAACTAATTTTAAAAAATCAAAAATCTCATTATGTAGGTTATTCTCCAGATTTTAAACACCTTAACTGACTCCCACTTAATCTTTGTGCTACTTTTCACATATACGTCTGATGGAGAAAATTCAAGAGTATAAGAGTTGTAGAAATGGGGATAAGGTTAAGACTTATCACTGCTTATCGGGCTTCCAAGTCCTTGGGAACAAGGTGACTGGAAATTATCAAAGAGGAGATAAATGGAGTCATATTGTGAGTGGGGAAAAAATATCCCTGAGAAATAAAAAGCAACAGCCCCAGGGAAACCTGGGAAACCAAAAGGTCTTTGAAGCACCAAGCTATAGAATCAGCATTCAGAATGAATGGTGGCAGGTCAGCTCCAGAGCAGGCTCAGTGGCATTTAACTCTTAAGTGACCCTTTCCTAGTGTAGTGGTGGCAAGCTTAGGGAGGGACTCTCATGGGTGTTTAGATTCCTGGTACCCACAGAAATGCTTGGTAGGTGTGGTGGCCCCCCTTTAATCCTAGAGCACAGGAGGCAGAGGTGAGGGGTTCCTTCTGGAGCAGGTTGGCTGGCTAGAGGAGCTGAACCAGCAGCTCTGGGATCCTGCCTCAGGATATAAGATAAAGAAGGGTGGAGGAAGACATCTCCCTTGTCATCCCCCCTCCCATCTCTCCCTGCCTCCCTTCCTCCCCCTCCGAGAGAGAGAGAGAGAGAGAGAGAGAGAGAGAGAGAGAGAGAGAGAGAGAGAAGCAAACAAATATAATTTAATTTTTCTCTAAATCAGTTCTGTGTCACTTGTGTGTTTCACAATATTTGGGTCATGGTGACCACTCATTAATCACTACTGAGACCACAGTTTAGTGACCCCTTTTCTGAATGCCTCCTATAGGTTACTCACCCAGATCCAACCATCTAGTGCCAGATTTTTTTTCTTTCAAAGTTATGGGAGAAGCTGAAGACCCTTGAATTAGGAAAGGACAGTAAGTTCTAACCCTCCTCACTGTGGGGAAATACATCTGAGAAGAACAACTTGGAGGAGGACTCACCGCTCATGGTTTCAGAGGGTCCATGGTCACTTGGACCCATCATTCGGGGTTTGTGGCAAGGCAAGACCTCGTGCCACTGAAATGTCACCTCATGGTGGCCTAGAGGCAGAGAACCAAAGGCAGGCCACTACACCACCACCCTGTCAAGGGCGAACCCCAGGACCTAACTTCCTTCCACCAGGCACCGCCTCCTAGTGTCATCACCGTCCAACAGCACCGTCAGGGGACAAAACTTCCAGCACATAAACTACAGGGGGACAATTTTTTCCCGTTGGTGCCCTTAACATTTATCACTGCTTGAACATATCCAATAATAAGGAACTCTCTCGTTGATGTGATTGCAAACCACTGGACAGAACTCAAGCTCAAGACTGGAAATTTAAGAAACAATTTGATGGTGATGGTGGTGGTGGAGGTGGTGGTAATGAGACTCAATAACAAACTAACAACCAAGTAGGCAAAAGACTTTTACCCTGAGAACTAAGAGACATTACTAACAATAATTAAAGAAAACATGAGTAGGAAAAACATTTCATGTATATGGATAAAAAACTTCATATTTTTATCATGTTGATAATGCCTAAAGCAGTTTATAAATTCAACACAACACCATCAATAAAATAT
Source organism: Peromyscus californicus insignis (assembly GCF_007827085.1). Lineage (NCBI taxonomy): Eukaryota > Metazoa > Chordata > Mammalia > Rodentia > Cricetidae > Peromyscus > Peromyscus californicus. The sequence continues at coordinate 107,881,945 of NW_026294402.1, forward strand.
GTTTAGTTTTGTTTTGCTTTGGGGAGTTTGGGGTTTGTTGTTGTTGTTGTTTTGTTTGTTTTGTTTTGTTTTGTTTTTTGAGATAGTGACTTAGTCTGCATCTCAGGATGATTTGGAACTCACTACGTAGCCAAAGATGGTCTCAAAACTCATAGCAATTCTTCTGCCTCAACCCCACAAGTGCTGAGTTACAGATATGAACCATCATGCCCACCCAGCTCCAATCACATCTTTTGTAAAAGCAAACAAAACCTCATCCCAAAACTCACATGGATTCTCAAGGGAACCTGAACAGGCAAAAATAAACTTGCAAAAGACTGTAGCTAGAGGTCTCAAGCTCCTTTCAAAACTTACCACAAGTCTACAATAACCAAAAGAGCCACATTTGGTCTATAGAAGATGCTTGAACCAATGCAGTAGGAGAGGGTTCAAAAACAAAACCCTACGTATTGGGAACAAATGGTGTTCGTTTTTGCAGTGCTAGGAATTGAACCCAAGGCCTGTGTGTGTGAAGCAATCAATCACTGTCCTGGTGAAGCCCATCTCCAGCCCCTGATCAAATGGTTTTTGACAAAAGTACTAAGGTAGCCAAAGGCTGAAATCAGACTTTTCCCTTACAATACACACAAAACTGACTCAAAATGAATCAAAGACCTAAGCACAAGAGTTAAAAGTGTGGCATTCTTATAGCAAAGGAAAGGGGGGAATCTCCACAACATTAGACTTGGCAGTGGTTTCTTGGGTGGGACAAAAGGAACAGGCAATGAGAGCGAAAATTAGTTTGCAATTCATCAAAACTAAAGCTTTCTGTATCCAAGGACATTGTCAACAGAATGCGAACAGCACACAGAACCAAGAGGGTTATTTGCAAGCCATGTAGTTGACAGAAAGTTAATGTCCAAATTACATAGTGAATGTTCACAGTTCAGCAGCAAAAACACAACAGCCTGTTCTTATGTTTTTGAAACAGAGACTCACGTATCTCAGGCTGGCCTCAAACTAGTTATATAGCCAAAGATGACTTTATTATCCTTCTTCTTACCCTCCAGTCTCCACCACCCAAGTGCTAGGATTCCAAGCACGTGACCATATACAGTTTATGCAGTGCTGGTGATCAAGCATGGGCTTCGTTCAGGCTTGGCAAGCACTCTACAACTGAGCTCCATCCTCGGCCCCAACACCACAATTCTTAAGGGAGCCAAAGATGTGAACAGACACTTCCTGTAAAGGAGTTATGAATACACAAGTGAGAACAAAGGTCCATCACTAGTCATTAGGAAATCCAAGCCAAAGCCCGTTGAGATATCACTTCACAGCCACTTGGATATTAAATAAGGAGAGAGAGAGAGAGAGAGAGAGAGAGACAGAGACAGAGAGAGAGACAGAGAGAGACAGAGACAGAGACAGAGAGAGAATAGCAAATGGTGACCAGGATGTAGAAAAATCGAAACCCTTGAATGTCACTGCCAGGAAAGAAAATGTTGTAGCCACTACAGAAAAACACAGAATTACCATGTGATACATTGCTACATAAAATTATCTGTGAAAGGTAAAAATTAAAGTGCAGAAATATAGAATATTATGCATAGAATTACCATATGACCTAACAATTCTACTTCTGGATAAACACTCAGAATGAAAAGCAAACTCTTCAATAGATATCTGTAGAGCAGGGTTTGTAGCACCATTATTCATGGTGGGAGAAGTGGGAAGACCCTAAATGCCCATCCACAGATAAATAGGTCAGCAGAGGATAGCATATAAATGCAACACTGTGTTATTGTATGTGGAATATTCCTTTACACTATGTGAATATGTGTCACTGTGATTGGGTTAATAAAGAAGCTGACTAGCCAATAGCTGGACAGAATAAGGTTAGGTGGGAAAACCAGACTAAGGACACTGGGAAGAAGAAGGGCAGAGTAAGAGAATTTGTCAGCCAGACATGGAAAGGAAACAGAAGGTGCAAGATGAAGGAGAGGTAACTCCATGTGGCAGAATGTAGATTAATAGAAATGGGTTAATTTAAGTTATGAGTTAGTTAGTAATAAGCCTGAACTATTGACCAATCATTTACAATTAATATGAAGTCTTCATGTCGGTTCTTTAGGAAATGGCGGGTGGGAAAGAAAAGTCCACAGCATTATCCAGGAAGGAAATCAGGGCCAAGCCCTTGCCTGGCCTGTGTAAGACCTGGGTTTGATTACCCAAACCACACAAAACAAGAAGTTCTAACAAATGCTGCAGCACAGATGAAAATCACTATACTAATTGAAATAAGTCAGACACAAAAACATATGTATTGAATGATTCCATTTACACAGATACCTAGAAAAGCCAAAGTCATAAGAGACAAGGTAGAGCACAGTGGTTGCTAAAGGCTAGGGAATAGGAAGAGAGAGCTCCTTAATAAGTGGACTTTCAATTTGAAATGACAAAAAAAATTTTAAAAAGTTCTAGAAATGAATAGTATTGGTGGCCACACAATATAGGTGCATTTAATCCCAGAAGACACCATTAAAATAGTAAATGTTATGTTGTTGCTATTTTAACAAATAAAAAATTGGGCTAGAAAGATGGCTCAGTGAATAAATCATTTGCCTTTCAAGTGTGAGGGCTGGAGTTCAGATCTCCAGAACCAACTTAAAAAGCCAGGCATAGCCCAGTGGTGGTGGTGGTGGCACACGCCTTTAATCCCAGCACACTCGGGAGGGAGAGGAAGGTGGATCTCTGAGTTTGACGCCAGCCTGGTCTACCTAGTGAGTTCTAGGACAGCCAGAGCTACACAGAGAAACCCTGTCTCAAAAAACCAAAGGGAGAAAAAGAGCCAGGCATGATGGCATGCACCTATAATCCTAGCCATGGTGACACAGGAGATGCAGACAGGTGGGTCCTTGGGTTCCCCGGCAGCCAGCCTAGCTGGTGAAATTCCAGGCCAATGGAGGCTCTGTCTCAAAAAATAGAACTTACTTGAAGAATACCAACAAAGCTGTCTTCTGATCTATAGACACACATGCACTCACACATGTGTGTGTATGTGTGTTTATGTGTAATAAAGTGTGACCTGCAGAACTGCACTGGAGTCCTGTTGAGTCCCCATCCCGAGGCTGAAAGCATCATAAGCTGAGCACACTCCCTGAGAGTCTGTAGCAACCAATCACATTAAACATTCATCATAGACCATTGCTTAGCAACCAATCACATTAAACACTCATCATAGACCATTGCTATTCCCAAAGATCATGTCTCAGTGTACTCTCTCCATTCTGTTTTTCTATTTTCTCTTTCTACTAAATGTGTATGTGTGTGGTATATGGACATGCATGGGAGAGTATACACACCTGTGTATACACTTGAGAAATCCAGAGGAGACCGGGTATCCTGTTCTACCACTCTGTGCCTTATCCCCTTCAGACGGCTATCACTCAGCCTGGAGCTGGGCTGGTGGCTCAAGCCCCAGAGATCCTCGTGTCTCCAGCCCCACAGCACAGGTGTTACAGGCCACACGCAGTTTCTTACACAGTGCTGAGATCCCAGCTCAGTCCTGATGCTTACATAGCAAGCACTCTTACCCACCCAGCCATCTCCCCAGCCCCTCCATTCTGCCTAATAACAGCAGCAAAGAATAACTGGCTCCCATCTTACCCATTTACAGCTTTCTTTCCTATTTACATATCAAAATGCAATAACATTCTTCTAAAATTACTTTTGAAAACCATCAATAACTGCTTGTTTCAACAATGTAGTCTGACTGTAAATGCACCATCAGAGGTCTCTACCAGGATCTTTCTGTGGGTTTCTTTGTGGACCTGCAGTACCTTTGAGCATTTCACCACAAAAAGGAACAACAGATACATCATCAAACCATCACAGGAACAACGTGAAAGGCCAAAGATGGCTCAGTGGTTAAGAGCATGGCTGCTGTCCCATAGCACCCTGGTTTGGTTCCCAGCATCCATATGAAGGCTCACAACTACTCTAACTCCAGTTCCAGTGTTTCAGGTGGCTTCTTCTGATTTCTGCAGACACTAGGCATGCACATGATACACAGACATACATGCAAGCAAAACACTCACACATACAAATTAAATGTCAAAAGGTTTTAAGACATAGGTATCAGCGCTAGGGAGATGGCTCTGTGGACAAAGTGCTTTGTGCACAAGCATAAGGACCTGAGTTTGAATCCCCAGAACCTATGTTAGAGTTGGGCATGATGACATGCACGTGTAACTCCAGCCCTGGGAAGGTGAAGACAGGTGGACATTGGGGATTCACTGACCAGCCAGCTAGCTGAAACAGTCACCTCACTCCAAATTCAGTGAGAGACACTAAATAAGGTGGAGAGCAATGAGGAAGTCACCTGACCCTGACCTCTGGCTTCCATAGCATGTGTATACACAGACAAGTCCACTCTAAACACATGCACACACATAGGATCTTCATCTGAGTTCCTACAGGCATGAAGACATCCATTCGGGGTTAAAACAAAAATATATACTTCCTCTTGAATTTATGAAAATCTCCATCATTTCTTCTTGTGGTGGTGGATCTGGGGTGTGTGGGAGGGTAGTGTTTATTTTTATAGGTTTCAGATCATCATCACCCTATCCGAAACAGAATGCCCACCTTCACACATGCTCACAGGAATTGTAGAAAAATCCAGCTTAACTAAAAAGTAACTTTTAAAAAAGGAAATCCCATCCCAACCAGATGTTAGATACTTTTCTAAAATGTTACATTCAGTTCATCTTGGTTTTCACATCATCTTTCCCTAGGGTATCACCAAAAATTCAAATGTATTAAATTCATTTTTTTCCTTCATACACTAATTCTATAATTCCGTTGGTGAGATGCTGCGGGGTGTTCTGCGCGCATCTTTGTTTACAAACCTGAGCTGCTCTTTGCTCTTGATTCTATTACCTTCCATATGATTATAGATTTCTTTTCTCCTGATATTTGCTCCATTATTTTACAAGGAAATTAAAATCTCTTCCAAGAGACATTCGTTTTCAGTTTTCAGTATCTTTCTCATTTTTCAAAACTGTCACTGTGTCTGCGTGATCCCACCCCGTGCTGTCCTCTTCTCTTCCATATCTGCAGCCTCCGTGACTGCAGGGGTCGGTGAGCTACACCCAGAAAACAATGAAACCACTCACAAACCTGAAGCCACTCCTTTTCCGTACGGGAGAAAACTCTGAGGACAGTGTTTTGCCGTTTTCTGCGTTAATCATTTTGGTTTATTGTTTTCGGTCTCATCTTAGGAGAAGGGGCATTTAAAAAATTGCTCAAATTGTGTTTTTTCATCTTTCTTCACATTTGGAAAAACAGGATGAAGCTCAATGGTGGGGCATCGTAACACACTCATCCTTCTGTTTTAGTGATTGCTTCTCAATGATTTTCCCCTGAGGAAAAAGATACAGAGAACTTCCTGGGCCTCTGTTCTCATGGGCTTTGGGTTTGACAGACAAGAGGGTTGGAGTGTCTCGTGTAGCACTTTCCAGCTCAGTGTGGTTCTAGTGTGAAGTGTCCCCCACGGGTTCATGTGTTTGAACACTTGGTCCCCAGCCAGTGGCACTGGTTTTGGAAGGTTGTGGGAACTTTAGGAAGGGAGCCTCACTAGAGGGTAAGTAGGGGTAGGTCCTAAGCTCTCCATCCCAGCCCCACTCCCTGTCTGCTCTCTCGTTTCCTGACTGTGGATACAGTGTGACTGACATCCTCATGCTCTGCCCAACCATGATGGACAGCGCCCTAAAACTGAGCTGAAATAAGTCCCTCCCCCTCCCTTAAGCTGTTTCTTGTCACCATAACTAGAGAGGTAACTGACACACTAGGTGGGTTCTAGAAAGATGTCAGAACTCTCAATTTCCTCAGTCACACCTGTAAACACAGCACCATCACCCCTTCAGGACTGTTATGCAATTCTGAGCTATTTTGTATGTGCCAGACCTTGAACACAGCACTTCAGAATGGGAGGAGATATTTCTATTGTCTGGCAAAGGATTAATATCCAAAACATAAGGCACTCAACAGCACAACAATAATAAATTGACAAAATGGTATTTATCAAAAGAATATGTATTAATGGCCAACAAGTATATGAAAAAGTGTTCAACATCACTGGTCATCACAGACATGTAAATCAAGACAGTGAGACATCATCTTATTCCAGAAACCTAACAGATATACGCTACATATAGGGGCCAGGAAACCTTTGTGCATGATCGATGCAAACGTAAATTAGAATCGACATCATGGGAAACAGTGTGGGGTAACCCTCAGAAAACTACAGATGGGCGCTAAAGAGGTACTGCTCAGTACTGCTCTTACAGAGGGCATAAGTTTAGTTCCCAGCACCGATGTCAGGCAACTTACAACCACCAATAACTGCAGCTCAAGGGGATCTGGCATCCCTCCTGGCTTCTGTGGGCACCTACACAAACCCACAAATATAATTTTCAAAGAAAAAAAACTAAAAATAAAGAGATGTCTCAGTGGGTTAAGACACTTGCCCCAAGACTGATAACTTGTACTGAACCCCAAGAACCCATATGGTAGAGAGCCAAGTTCCCCAAGATACTCTCTGATCTCCACATACATGCCGTGGCACACATGTACACAGATACACACATCTATATTCATGCACACAGAGGAAGAGGTGGAGGGAGAGAAAGAAAATAAATAAATAAAAGATAAATATAGTGAAAATACTTTAGGCTACCAAGTGAGTTCCAGGAAAGGCGCAAAGCTACACAGAGAAACCCTGTCTCGAAAAACCAAAAAAAAAAAAAAAAAAAAAAAAAAAGAAAATACTTTAAATAGAAACAGAACAACCAAATGATCCAGGAATCCCATTCCTGGGTCTGTATGCAAAGGAAAGTATGTTATAGGAACAGTAACCCCTCCCATGTTTATTTTATATATACTACTATCCACAACAGCCAAGACATGGGATCAGCCCAGGTCTCCACCCACACATGAATTGATAAACATGATACATATGTGCAATGCAGTATTATTCACCCACAAAAAGAATGAACTCCTCTGTGGCAGCATGGCAAGTCTAGAATACACACTATCAAAGGAAATGTCAGACACAGAAAGACTCATAGTGTGTGTTCTCACTTCCACATAGAAACTCTAAAAAGCAGATCTCAGGGAGGTAGAGAGCAGAAACGTGGTTACTAAAGACTGGGAAGTCAGATGGTAGGGGCAGGGCTGCAAGAGGATGGTTAGCAGCTTCAGGCATAGGAGAAGTAACTTCTAATAATGTTCAACTGCCCCGTGGGGAAACAATGGTAGGCAACACCCAATGTTTATTTCCAAATAGCTTAGAAGCAAGGGTTCTAAATGTTCCCAATGCAGAGAAACAAAAAAATATTTGAGGTGATCTGATCAATACACACTATGTCCATGTGTTGAAATACCTCACTCTGTCACATTAGCATGTATAATTACCGCACATTGATTCAGTCAAAAAGAGGACGTGAAGTTGGGAGAAGGTGGGGTGGGGCACTAGGAAGAATCAGAATAGAGGGAATGATGGAAGGAAACAATCAAATTACATCAATTATGACATTTTCAAAGAATAAATTTAAAATGTTTTTCAAAGTCAAATAATGTTTTAAACACTTTGACTTTCTTTTTACGCTTTGTTTATTTTTATGTATAGGAGTATGTGCCTGATGCCTGTGGAGGTCATAAGAGAACACTGAATCTCCTAGAACTGGAGTCACAGACAGTTGTGAGCCACCATGTGGGTGTCGGGAACTGAACCCAGACCCTCTCCAAGAGCAGCAATTAAGTCTCTTACCTGTTTAGCCATCTCTACAGCCCCAGTGTTGACTCTCTTCCTGATGCTGGTTAGTCTTAAAAAAAAAAAAGCCAAAAATGCTTCTTTTTCTATAAAGCCCAAGAGTTGCATCATGGAACTGTTTCTTTAAGGCCTCTTATTCTCTGCTTATTCCCACATTCCCAGCTGACGCTCCTGTCTTTGGCAGTAAAGTTCAGATGCCTTCCTCTAGGACCAATTTTTTCCCCCTCACTTCTGCATCATAATTTTTCTGTCTTTATTGCTTGTTATTTATATCTTACACTTTCCTGGGAGACGATATCAGAGTTACTGTGGAAAGTCTCCCAGTCATAAAATATCTAAAAACACATTCAAGGGACCTGAGGACTGAGACAGGGAGAAGACACGGTAGTTAGAACGAGGAACCGACAGAGGGCAGTTTAACCTACCATGGGAAGCAGGCATCATATAAGGTATAGTGGTCTGAAAGAGATCTCCCATCAGTCTCGGGCATTCGAATACTTGGTCTCCAGTTGGTGGGTGAGGATGAGGAGGTGTGGTGTCGGTGGAGGAAGTGTGCCACTGGGGGTGGGCTTTGAGATTTTAAGACTAGAGACATTTCTGGCTTGTGTTCTCTGCTTCCTGTTTGTGGCTTGAGATACAAGCCCTCAGCTACTACCCCAGCTACCATGCCTGCCTGCCACCTGCTGTCTCTTCGACGCCATCATGGACTCTAACCCTCCAGAACTGTAACCCAAAATAAACCTTTCTACAAGTTGCTTTGGTCACAGTGTTTTATCACAGCAACTGAAAAGCAACTAACACAGAAGGATCCTCATATCACTAACCCCAGCTTGGAAATAATTACCAGCCCTGATACCCAGTGGGCACTCACCATTGCCTGGTTACCCTGCCTCACCTTTCACAGGCTGGTTTGCTCTAGCCTTTCGAACCATTATGACTTAATTTGTGGTAGTAAAACAGCTTTCCTGGTGAGGAAATGGAAGGCTTTATTAGTGAAAGTCACCAGCCCCATGTCACCCAGCTTGAAGGTAACAGGCTCAGGATTAAACCCTGGGGAATCTGGACCTGAGCTCGTGGGAGCTCACAGACTCTGGACCAACAGCTGGGGAGCCTGAATGGGACTGACCTAGACCCTCTGCATATGGGTGACAGTTGTGTAGTTTGGCCTGTTTGTGGCCCCTAGCAGGAGGAGAAAGATCTGTCCCTGGCACATGAGCTGGCTTTCTGGAACCTATTCCCTATGGTGGAATGCCTTCCTTACTCAGCCTTGATGCAGAGGGGAGGAGCTTGGTCCTGCCTCAACTTGATATGCCATGCTTTGTGGACTCCCATGGGAGGCCTTACCCTTTCTGAGGAATGGATGGGATGGGGATGGGGGGTAGAGAGGAAGTGGGAGGAGGGAATGGGAGGAGAGGAGGAAGGGGAAACTGTGGTTGGTATGTAAAATAAATTTAATAATTAAAAAAAAACCCTGAGCAATCTGGCTCCAAAAGCCAAGCAACCCAACTGGATGCTTGTCTATGTTTCCATATACCTGACCTTTGCACGATGATGCTCAGCAAGCTCACACAAGGCTATGGGACAGTCAGTGTGCAAGTTCAATAGTCTCATTTGCAAAGAAAAGGATAATTTCTTATTACTTTGTTTAGGTACAAGAGTCTAGAAAACAGTTTGGGGGTGTATCCATCTGTTGCTGTTGTAACTGAATGCAGACATGAGGTGGTTTATAAAGCATGATAATTTAGCTCAGAGTTCTGGAGGCTGGAAGGTCCCCAGTGGAGGGACAGTACCTACTGAGAGTCTCCTTATGGATGGGTGCTGTGGGATGGTCTGTATGTCAAATGTGTTACTGATTGGTCAATAAATAAATCACTGATTGGCCCGTGGCCAGGCAGGAAGTATAGGCGGGACAAGGAGGAGAATAGAGCTGGGAAGTGGAAGGCTGAGTCAGAGAGACATTGCCAGCCGCCATGAGGACAAGCAGCATGTAAAGATGCCGGTAAGCCACGAGCCATGTGGCAAGGTATAGATTAATAAAAATGGATTAATTTAAGCTGTAAGAACAGTTAGCAAGAAGCCTGCCACGGCCATACAGTTTGAAACCAATATAAGTCTCTGTGTTTACTTGGTCAGGTCTGAGTGGCCATGGGACTGGCGGGTGGCAGAGATTTATCCTGACTGTGGGCCAGGCAGGAAAACTCTAGCTACAGATGGGAACTCTGCAGAGTCCAGGGTGATGAAGGAGGTCACATGATAAAGAAGTTCAAGTAGGAGACAGAGACAATTTGTCCTTTACAACAGACCCATTCTCGGAGAGACCCATTACCCCATTAAACCATGATCCATTGGTGAATTTGTCTATTCATGGTAGCAGGGTCCTTCAGAATGGGGATAAATTCCAACATGCATTTCAGACCACAGCAAGAGCTCAGAAACGAACTGTAGATGCCCTGGGGAGAGAGAGGACCCAAGTTCAATTCCCAGCACCCACATCGGGTGGCTCGTAACTGCTGAGGACTCCAGCTACAGAGGATCTGATGCCCTCTTCTGGCTTCCATTAGCATCCGCACACACGCACACACGCACACACGCACACACACACACACACACACACACACACACACACACACACACCATAAATGAATAAATAAAATATTAAAGATAAGGAGTTGGATAGATGGCTCAATGGTTAAGAGCACTAGCTGTTCTTCCAGAGGACCAGGGTGTGATTCCCAGAACCCACATGGTGTCTTATAACCATCTGTAATGTCAGTTCCAGTCTGATACATGGATACAGATGCTAACATGGATTGAGGCCAGGGCTTATAAAACCTCAACCCTAGATTTAAAAAAAAAAAAAAAAAAAAAAAAAAAAAAAAAAAAAAAAAAACCTCTGAGGAATCCGAAGAGTGAGAGAAATAGTCTTCCCCAGGAAAGAACACACCAACTGGTTATCCAATACCAAACGGTCAGCCCTGAAAACATACGTATACAAGTATACAAACTGAATGAGTTATATTGTGTATTTAGGAATACAAATACACACATACACACACACACACACACACACACACACACACACACACACACACACATAGACCAACAATTAAAGAAAAGGAGGCCTTGAATTTGTCAATTTAGGCGTGGGATACATGGGAGGATTTAGAAGGAAGAAATGGAAAGGGGAAATGATATTATCTCAAATTTTTTTAATTAATTTTTTTCTAAAAATGCCTGCCAAGATGGTGTATTTCTGCTTAGTTAGCATTTTTTATTGCTGTGATAAAATGCCATAAAAGGCCAACCTGGAGAAAAAAGGGTTTATTTCAGCTTGCAATTCTCAGGTCCCACTCCAGCACTGCAAAAAGTCCAGGTGGGAACTCAAGGCAGGGACTGAGGCAGAAGCCGTGCTTATGCTCGTTCACTATGGCTCTCTCAGCCTGCTTTCTTCCATCACTCAGGGCCATAGGCACAGGGCGGTACTGCCCTCAGTGGGCTGGGCCCTCCCGCATCAATCATTAATCAAGAAAATGCCCCCACAGACTTGCCTACAGGCCAGTTTGATGGAGGCATTTTCTCAGTTGAGGTTTGTAGCTAGAGTTTTCCTGCCTGGCCCACAGTCAGGACAAATCTCTCTCACCTGCCAGTCCCACAGCCGCTCAGACCCGACCAAGTAAACACAGAGACTTATATTGCTTACAAACTGTATGGCCGTGGCAGGCTTCTTGCTAACTGTTCCTATATCTTAAATTAATCCATTTCTATAAATCTATACCTTGCCATGTGGCTCGTGGCTTACCGGCATCTTCACATGCTGTTTGTCATCGTGGCGGCTGGCAGTGTCTCTCTCTCAGCCTTCCACTTCCCAGCTTTATTCTCCTCCTTGTCCCCCCTATACTTCCTGCCTGGCCACTGGCCATCAGTGATTTATTTATTGACCAATCAGCAACACACTTGACATACAGACCATCCCACAGCAGAGGTTCCCTCTTCCCAAATGACTCTAACTTGTGTCAAATATATAACATATATATATATGTATATATATACATACATACATATATGTGTATATATGTGTGTGTATGTGTGTGTAAATATATATATATATATATATATATATATATATATATATATATATAAATGGAGAGTGATTAGGAAGAATGCTCAGTGTGGACCTGTGGTCTCTGCATGCACATACACACGCATACACGCATACACACATACACACACACACATATACTGTGCACATACAAATAATAATAAATAATAAATTGATATAATAAATTAAATATTATAATATATAATAAAAATAAATAATAAATTAAAAATAAAACAAATACCAGCTCACTTGTGATTCAAACACAATCAAATGCTAAAAAGTCATAATTTTTTTTCTCTCTGGGCAGTGTAAAGTCCTAAAGCAAAGACTGAACACACTGGTTTTTATCGATCTGAGACATATGTGTGTGTGTGTGTATATACACATACCTATGGTCAGGAGACAGGAATACTAACAGCTGTGTGCAGTCCCCACCAGGGGTCACTGAGGATAAGAAAAGGGGGAAGGGACAGAGCCACAAACAGCACCAACATCAAAGGCCGGTCACAGGCAGAATTGGGAATCTCTGTCATCAAGTCACCATTGGTGACATAGGAACAGCAGCCAGCTGTGACTTCTCCCCTGTCCCTCCAGCCAACAGTTCTATCAGAATGGTAGTGGACACAGGACATGTGTCTCCTTGCCTGGCCTACAATGAAGTTCCTGCTCTGTTGGAAAGCCCCTAAGTCTTCCTTACAGAAAACGTCTCCCTTCTGTTGCTGTCATTCTGTCTCACAATCTCCAAGGTGACATGTCGGGAATAGGCTGCTTGCGCTGCTAATAAAAACTGCTTCCCCAGTTTGAGTGACTGCAGTTGTCTTGAGGCTGCCAGTGGGTTCGTGCCACTCCCTTCCAACATGGCCTTGAAAAACGACAATAATGTGATTTGGGTCTAGAATCATTTGATTTGGTTAGCCGAGCATGCCTATGAAAACCCATAATTCATCAGAAAGCAAGAAGCAGACAATTTGACAGGAAATTGAGAGAACCTGGTTCCCCTGACTCCCTGGGGGTTGGAGTCAAGGTAAGAGTTGGCTCTGTTCTCAGCAAAGAACATGCCTTAATTCCAAAAGCTGCATTAATTCGGAAGAAAAGAGAACTCTGGGTTGGTGGGTCAGAACTCTGCAACCAGAGCACCCCCTGGCTTCTCCAAGCCCGCCCCACCCCAAGCCACTGTGCTCCCTGCCTCTGTCCCCACAGATGCACAAATATTGCTAATGAGCATCAGGGTCAAACAGCAGGCAGCTGGAGAGAGGACCCACAGTTCTGATCAATGTGAGCAATCCTTAGCCTGCCCCGGGCCTGTGGTCTCCCTGGCCCGCTCAGCAGTTCTATGGGGTTATTTTTAGTGTGTTGAGTTAATCGAGATCCCTGAAGTGGTGTGAAAAGAGCCAAGTCACTGGAAGGTCCCTGCTGAATTCCTACCCTGAGACAGGCTGCAGCTGCAGGGAGCCCGGGGTTAGATGAGTAGAGTGTCATTGCTGGTGGTGGTGATATAGAGTGTGTGTGTGTGTGTGTGTGTGTGTGTGTGTGTGTGTGTGTGTGTGTGTGTGTTGGGAATAGAACTAAGAGGCTTGCACATGACAGGCAAGTGTTGTCTCATCTTTTCCTGGGGAGACATGAACCAAGGCCTGCTCCCCTCAGATAAGGCACCAATCTCACACAAGTCTAGTCTGGGGAACAAAGGAACTTACTGGGCTTATTTATAAGACTCATGGGTGACCCCCAAACAACCCTAACACTAAAAGTACTACTCCAGCATGGATGAGGACTTCCCAATAGCTGCACAGATGGAGTCCCCTTCTGTTAAGGCCCTGCCCTATATACACTCCAGCACCTTCCATAAGAACGTGTGGCTGGGACTGCTGAGAGGAGGGGACACAGGACCAAGTGACTGAGCCTCAGGTAAGGGTGCAATGACCCTCCCAACCCCTTCTCCTGTGAGGGACGTAAGCCAAACCCAATCTTAAAGATTCCTTGCAGATAGCCACAGCTGCTCTGGTGGAGACAACCATGCTTTGTCATGCTTTGACTCAACAGTCAGAAACAGCAAGGCGGCGGCGGTCACCCCCGATCCAGATCCCCAGCCCCACACTTAGTGGCTGAACTGAGGCATCCTATTCTAGGATGCTCTGAGCTGAGCAAGATAGGGACAAAGGAGGTGAGCACAGCCTTCTTCCTCAGTGATAAATATAAAGGTAAGACAGAAGAAAACCAATGATAGTCTTCAGGGAAGAAAATAAGCCAGTAAGTTTATATGACATTAAAATACAGGTTAGGAAATCAAAGTCACTCCCTCCCTGGCTGATGTCAACCCTTCGGTCTCGTATTTGAATAACACCTAGCCCACCATTCCTTCTAAATAACTGTCAGGATAATTAGAGTTCTAACAAAGGACATACAGACTTACTCAGGAAAGAAAATTATGACAGCCTTGATCAAAATTACCCTCTAAATATCATGTTACTGTTTTAACAACCACATTTTAGTTGTAGGCTAGGAAGATGAGTCATGCTACCAAAGCTAGACACAGAAATGAAATCTGATTCGTTCTTTTTTCTGGGAACCACACACGCCGATGTGCCCACAGGAGGCTCGCCTGCAATTAATGTGCGCTAGGTTCCTGGTGGGCACGGCCCCTGAATGCCAACGCTGTATTAAAAGAAAAAGGGGTGGGGATGGATGAGAGCAGAAATGAAGAACTCCTCCGTCATTCGGTGCTACTCTCAAGCATCCTTGGTGCGGTTCCCCATGCAGAGGAGGAACAGGAGAAAAACCTCACCCCGGACAAGACCATGGGTGCTGCAGCCTTTCGTGTCCTTCCAGCCCTCTTTCATGATAACTTTAGAAGGCACCAGGCTGTCGTCAAACATGGGACCTCCCCCAGAAGACACAATGTGGGGAAAAAGGAAAAAGATATATAATTAAATCTGTCTTGGTCGAACAAAAGACTGATTGATGCCTTTTTTTTGAGACAGTATCTCATTATGTAGCCCTAATTGGCCTGGAACTAGCTGTATAGACCAGGCTGGCCTCAAAACCACAGAGGTCTACTGGCCTCTGCCTCTAGAATGCTACAATTAAACATGTGAGTCACCACACTCAGCTTGAATTTTTTTTCCAAATGGCTTTTTTTTTTTTTTTTTTTTTGATAGGATCTTGTATAGTCCAGGCTGGCCTCAAACTTGCTATGTAAAAACAGGTAGCCTTGAATTTCTGACTCCTGGCTCCACCTCCTGGATACTAGAATTACAGGCAATAGCTCAGTTCAATGTAGTACTGAGGATCGAACTTATGGCTACATGTGTGCTGGGCAATCACTCCACCAACTGAACCACATCCCTCAAATTGGTTTTATATCACTCACTGAGCTTCATTGTAATTATTGAAGCTGCAAAGGAAAAATGTTCCATTAAAAGTAGAAAAGTACTTAAATTCTATCGTAAAACAAGTGAGAGTGTGCACACTCCTTCACATAAACATGGGCTGCCTCACTTCCAAATGAGAACGCTGTCATAGCTCACTCACCTGGAAGTGAGAGGCAGAGGCACCAACATCTTTTCATTGATTCGAAAATCGGATGTTGCTGTGGCTGCCAGAGGAAAACAGGACATTTTTATCTCTCTGGGTTCAGTATAGGGAAAAGCTAGACTTGCCTTTTATTTAAAATATCAAATGCTATTAACTAAAACTGTTATTTTAAAAAACATTTCATTTCCAAAATCACTAGCCTAAAAACATTGAGGATATCTAAAAGACCAACACAGGCCATTCAACTATTTTTGGATAGGATATGCCCAGGCTAGCTCATGATTTTCCTGTTTCAATCTTTCAGTTGCTGGGATTTCAGGTATATGCCACCATATCTAGCTTAAACAATTTAAGAGTGAATGTGTGTGTGTATGGTGTATGTGTGTGTGTGTGTGTGTGTGGTGTATATATATGTGTGGTGGGGGTGTGGTGTGTGTAGTGTATGTGTGGTGTGTATGTGTGGTGTATGTGTCTGTGTAGTGTCTGTGTGTGAGTGGTATGCGTGTGTTTTCATGTATATATGATGTGTATGTGTGGTGTGTATGTGTCAGGTATGTGTGTGTGGTATATGTAGTATGTGTGGTGTGTGTGTGGTGTGTGTATGTGTGTGGTGTGTATATGTGTGGTGTGTGTATGTGTGGTGTGTGTATATATGTGGTGTGTATATGTGGTGTGTGTGTGTGTATGTGTGGTGAGTGTGTGTATGTGTGTGTGGTATATGTGTGGTGAATGTGTGTATGTGTGTGTGGTATATGTGTGGTCTGTGTATGGTATATGTGTGTATGTATGTGTGATGTGTGTGCATTGTGGTATGTGGTGAGAGTGTATGTGTGTGTGTGGGGTGTGTGTGTGTGTGTGTGTGTGTGTGTGGTGTAGTATATGTGTGTGTGTATGTGTGGTATGTGTGTGTGGTGTGTGCAATGTGTGTGTGGTGCATGTGTGTGAGTGTGTGTGTGTGTGTGTGTGTGTGTGTGTGTGTGTGTGTGAGATGTATGTGTGTGCATATGATGTGTACACGTGTGTAGAGGCCAGAGGAGGACAGCAGGTATCCTGCTCTGTCACACACACACACACACACACACCACCACCACCCACCCACCCACCCCCACCACCATCCCATCCCACCCCACCCCACCCCCACCCCCTGCCTTCCCTTGAAGCAGGATCTCTCACTGAAGCTGGAGTGGACTTGCAGCCAGCAGGCCCCAGCACTCCTCCTGCCATCATCCCCCCCCAGCCCCAGGACTGGGATTCGAGGGGAGGTTGTACCCAGGTCCTCACGCTTACACAGCAAGCTCTCTTACCCTCTGGGCTCTCTTGCCAGCCCCACTAATATATTTTTAAGCAATACTTTCCAATTTTTTCTTTACTCCACAGAGAGCTGCTCCGTCCCTGCCTGCTATATGGAATCAAGAAGTTAGAAGGAACAGGAAGCAGGGAGTGTCCCAGAATGCATCAGTCAGGCACATTTGGCTTCCTCTTCCCAATCAAGGATGTTACCTGTTCTTACTGGTAGCTGTTCTGGGGAGCACAGACAAGGTGGGGAGCAGAGAGGAGAGAGTAGAAGGACATTCCAGGGCAGAAAAATCTTCAAGTTCTTGCCTGAGCAGGAACTTGTCACTGCTGTAGCTTGAATGCTTGCCTGTTCCCAAATTCAGGTTGACATTTTATCTCTCCTTGTAACAGAGCTAAGAAGTAGGGCCTTTAAGAAGTGACTTGCCCATGAGGGTTCCGCCCTTATGAATGCCATTATCCTATGAGTGGGGTCCTTACTTAAGAATAAATTCATGGTGTGGCTCATGGGCTTCTGGCCATGACGTGACCATTGGCTGTCGTACTCTTAAACTCTCAGTAGCTATCATTACCTGTCTTGAAAGTCTCAGAGGACTTCTATGCAGTTCATGGCTGCTGGGGGATGGGGAGATTTTCCCCAGGGGTTGGCTATTGTAAATGTGGTAAGCAAACCTCACCCAAGATCCTGTAAACAACCCTAATGAAACTCATTGGGTCATAGGGGAGGGGGAAGGAGGGAGAGAAGAAGAGAGGAAAGGAGGGAGGAAGGAAAAAGAAGGGTATTAGCTGGGAAATAGCCGAACAAAAGAGAGTAACTAATGCTCAAAATACATTATGCTCATGTGTGAAAATGTCATGATGAAACCCACTATGTATAATATATGCTATTAAAAAGCATCCCCCCTCCCTCTACCCCCTCCATCTATCCCTCCCTTGGCCACTGCATCCCCCCTCCCCTGCTGTGGGATGTTCTGTATGGCAAATGTGTTGCTAATTAGTCAATAAATAAAACACTGATTGGCCATTGGCTAGGCAGGAAGTGTAGGCGGGACAAGGAGGAGAATAAAGCTGGGAAGTGGAAGGCTGAGTCAGAGAGACACTGCCAGCCGCCATGATGAGAAACAGAATGCGAAGAAGCCGGTAAGCCACGAGCCATGTGGCAAGGTATAGATTTATTGAAATGGATTAATTTAGCAAGAAACCTGCCATGGCCATACAGTTTGTAAGCAATATAAGTCTCTGTGTTTACTTGGTTGGGTCTGAGCGGCTGTGGGACTGGCAGGTGAGAGAGATTTGCCCTGACCATGGGCCAGGCAGGAAAACTCAAGCTACACTCCCCCCTCCATCTATCCCTCTCTTGGTCCCTGCATCCCCCCTCCCCCCTCCATCTATCCCTCTCTTGGCCCCTGCATCCCCCCTCCCCCCTCCATCTATCCCTCTCTTGGCCCCTGCATCCTCCCTCCCCCCTCCATCTATCCCTCTCTTGGCCCCTGCATCCCCCCTCCCCCCCTCCATCTATCCCTCTCTTGGCCCCTGCATCCCCCTCCCCCCCTCCATCTATCCCTCTCTTGGCCCCTGCATCCTCCCTCCTCCCTCCATCTATCCCTCTCTTGGCCCCTGCATCCCCCCTCCCGCCTCCCCCCTCCATCTATCCCTCTCTTGGCCCCTGCAGACACTCACGCTTTGGCCTCAAAGCCTCCAGAACTGCGAACCAGTAGTACGTTTCTGCTAGTCGCCATTGCTGAGTCTGTGGTATTCCAGAGCAGCACACATCCCTGGAATATCAAATAGCCTTCAATCGTGTGGTCACTACTACAAGGCAGCCAGCTGTTTCCCAAGTGCCATTGAAAGCAGCTGTTGATCTGTCCTGCTGAGGAAGTGCTGTTTTATCAACAGCTGATCTGCACTGTTTCCATCATAAGTCAGCATTTGGGTTATAAAGTACGGTGACAAGCATCAATTTTCTTAGTCCGGCCCTTGTCTCATTAACATCTCATCAGAAGCCTTAGTGTAAGACCTCCATGTGAAAAACACTCCTGGAGGGAGGGGTCACTAACCCTGAAAATCATGGAGTCTCCTGTCCCTAGGGAAGCCACCTGAAGGGGGGAATTGCTCAGGCACCACTGTCTGCCATTTCTAACTTCTTGGCTTCCACTTTCCCAACACAATGTGAACTCACCTGTCCTCGGAATCCAGAGGCATTTCAAACCTTCTGGGCTCCCTTAAAATAATGAAAAAGTCCTTCTTAACCGATGACTCGAGTTCCCCTGACTGCAATTTGAACAGACACCCCTTTCTCTCCAATGAAGGACGAATCTTAAAGCTTAGGAGTCCCACACAACTGACCAAACTCTTTTCTGATCTTCTGCATTTTGTCTCCGTATTTCTACCTGGATCCTGTGTCTAACGGAGGGACTTGTGGGGAGGAGTAGCCACTATATTAACAAGCGTCACAGGGAAATAATGATTGCCTAATTCAGCAGAGCAGAGAGAATGGGAACAACCTTCAAATGCCATCATCGGAGGCGGCACTGAAATGACTCGGTTCCCGACACAGTTCTGTCAATTAGCTGAGAAGGACAATTACCACTCCTTTCTCTCTTTTATTTGCAAAGAACCAAAATTTTCTAAGGATGATAAATGACTCCCTGGAAAATTCAATGCTGCTCCTGCTAAATCTGCACTTTTCATATCCTAACGATTTGGGTGGACTTTTTTTTTCAGTTATTTCTCATAATCAATAGGATAAGCAACTATCAGAGAGAGAGAGAGGGGGGGGGGGACTGTGTAGAATTCAGAAATAAGGGCCATACAAGAAATCTGGTACACGTGAATCTGTCCAAATGACCAGTGAATGAATACATACCTCATTATAATATGGGTGAGGATGTTGTTAAGCAAATGATGAAGTAAATTTCATTTTCATTGTTTTAAATCCTATTCCTGTTGCCCTGAAAAGAAGAAAAGGAAATATATTCAGATTATGACCTTTGAGAATTTCTGGACTCATTAGCGTTTTCTACAACACAGCACAGAATTAAAGCGAGGACTAAAACTGAAGCGCTCCCCAACTGCAGTTAGAACATCATTAATGGCGCATAATTAAGAAGGTGCCCGTGATGGTCCCCTGTCTTGGCTGACGATGCCTCACAAATAGCATTTGGGGTCTATTATATAATATAGCCAGCTAACAATGGCCAAACCTGCTAGTTCAAAAAGAGGGCTCACTTTGCTCCAGTGCTCTGACCGGGGACAAAAGGGGTGGTGGGAACAGGCTATGTGCAAATCCTAAACCAGTTTCCAGAAGCCTCTGCAGCCTTAAGGGTTCCTTGGGCTGTGGAAGAGGGAAACACAGGAAGAAAGAAAACCCAGGCTAAGATACTGGCAGGGAAGAGCAGAGAAGGGGAAGTCAGAAAGGGGCCTCAGGAAGGGAAGGGTCCCCATTAACTGCTCTCGGATGCCACCTGAAAGCCATCACAGAAGACAGAGGAAAGGAGAGAAAATACTTCTAGGCATAAGGACGACTAGGTGGTGTCTGCTGGGGTCCACCAGAAATGCAACTCCGCCACCTGACTCTGCTTCAGTTACCTTGTACAGTGTCAAAAGGCACCCAAAACTTAGCCCAAACAGCAGTGTGCTCCTCTTTGTGTCTCTGGGTGAGACTGGGTTCTGTTCCATGTGGTGTAGCTGTGGTTACTGACGGTGATGGAAAGGAGGGAGTCTGGTTAGCTGGGGCTGGGGATTCATGGTGGCCTATTGTATTCTGGCTTTCCTTACTGCTGTGACATGATGACCAGACGCCAGGCAACAGACAAAGGGATTATTTTGGCTCATAGTTTGAGAGTAGAGCCCATCGTGACAGTGAGGGCATAGTGACAGGGCAGCTTCCTCACATGGGACAAATCAGGAAACAGAGGAGGCAGGAGGTCAAGCTGAGCTACACACCTCAATGACTCACTTCCTCCAGCTAAGTCCCATTTCCCATGGGGTCCAAAACCTCCCAAACAGCACGATCAGCTAAACCCGAGAGTTCAAAGGCATAAGTCTGTATAGAACACTTTATGTCTAAACCATAACCTCTCATCTCCCGGGAGTACGTCTCCACAGCATTTGCCATGTCAGGGATTGACCTGAACTCCTTTCCTGCAGAGCTGCTGCCTTCTGAGGGTGGATCTCAAGAGAAATGTCAACACACACACACTTGCTCAGCCTCATCTGCTTTGTGCTTACCAGCAAGCCATTAGCCAAAGCAAGTCCCATGTCCAAGTCCAGAACTGGACTAGGAGGGAATGCCCAAGGCACAAACACGAAACCCGTGTTTCAAAGGAAACACCAACCTACCAGTCGACTACAAGGGCACAAGCCTCCCCAGGACTGATGTCTTCTTCAGAGACTACTAAGGTCCACTGAAGCTGGTTGACATGGCCTAACAGTAATTTCGCAGACACTGTAATGGCTATTACAGTGCCCACATAGAGACACACTCTCACATACATGTCCAAACACACGTGGTTCCTCTGGCATCCCTTTATTCCACTGCACATGTCAGAAACACAAGAGCCATTGGTGGGGACGGCATCGCATCTCCCCCTTGCTTGTCGGCTTGGTGTCAACTGGGCAGAATTTAGAATCATCTTGGAAATACCTTTGAGAATATTTCCAGAAAGGCTTAACTGAGGACAGAAAAATCCATCTTCAGTGTGGTCACATCACCCCATGGTCTAGGGTCCCAGAATGAATAAAAAGGAGAAAGTGGGCTGGCCCTGTTGGCACGCACCTCTAAAGCCAGTACTCAGAAGGTAGAGGCAGGTGGGTCTTTCTTAAGTGGCTCCTGTCCGGTGTCTTGACACAACAGCACACACTAACTGCAATCCATCGCAAGTCCTGTCCTCTGGGATCTGGCCACTTCCGACAGCCAGGTGGCTCTCCTCATTGGCTGGTCACTCCCAAAGAATCCACCATAACATAGCCAGAGTTTGCTTCACAGAACACAAGGCAAATCATGCCACACCATCCTGCTCTGCTTCCATGTTTAACCCCTTCAGTGCCTCATCTCCCTCAGAATAAGAACCAGGATCTCACTATAGTCATCCCGCCCTGGCTTTCAGACTCCCAGCCATACCCACCTTCTCCACTCTCTCAGACATCCCACCCTGCCTTCCACCACAAGATCTTTGCTCACTCTCCACTTGGTCAAGTCCAGCTCCACAGTCAAATCTCAAGTACCACTTGTCCAAGAAATTCATATTGGTCCCTGAAACTGTGTGACCTGTTCTCTCCTCCCTTGGAGCTCTTCATATTCGTGGAAAGCATTATAAGAATGGAGAGTCTAGGAATGGGCTTGACATTTGCTTGCCCAGCACGGTGTAACATTGGCAATAAACACTTACTATTAATACTTGCTGTGGATTCTGCAGTAACTGGCCCCTACCTGCCTGGCGCTTCCAAGCTGGTTGGAGAAGCTAGGAAAATATTCATACATGCACACTGATGATGGTGAGTTCCAAGCAATTAAGTATAATAAAGGGGTAAAGAGAGACAAAAACAAAAGATAGTTTTCATTTTTTTCTCCATTTTATTAACATATAACAGTTGCAAGAGCTACTGGTATTTGTTGTGACATTTTCATACACACATATAATATACTAACTATATTCACCCCTTGTGAAGATGTTATTTCTGGTATCTATCTACAGCAGTTCTCTCTGAAGAGATGACATTTGAGCAGAGACCTAAGGAAAATACAGGGACCAGTCGTGGGACCCTCTGAGAGAGAATATTCTAGGCAAGAAGTCAGCAAAGGCAAGATCCCTGAGGACCAAGCATGTTCAGCATGCATGACCAGCCCTCAAGAGGCCAGGCTGAGTTGAGGAAGGGCTGGTAATAAACGAGGAATGGGAAGGAATTGGCACTTGAAGTCATGGGGGGGATGCTGGGACAGTGTTACAGACTGGGCGGTGTGAACAAGAGAAATGTATTCTTTCACAGTCCACTAGCAAGGTGTTGGCTGAGTAAGTCCCTTCTGGAGGATCCACCTCGGGCTCTTCTCCTATCTCCTCATGACCGCCACCCTTCGTGCTCCTTGGCATGCGGATGCTCTGCCTCAATCTCTGTCCCTGCTGCCACGTGGTTACATTTCCTTCCTGTGTACACGCTTCTGTGTCTCCTCTACTTCTTTCTTGTTCTTTGAGATGAGGACTTGAGGTGTAGCCCAGGCTGGCCTTGAGCTTGAGATCCTCTGCATCGACCTCACAAATGCCAGGGTTATAGGCAGGCATCACCACACCTACCTCCTCCTCTTGTTCAAAGGACACTAGTCACATTGGATGAAGGGCTCCCCCCAGCCCAATATGACCACATCCTTCTAAGTACGGTCACAGTCTGAGGCTCAGGGAAGGACAGAAATGTGGGAGAGCCGCTACTCAACCCACTGCAGTGAGGACTTGGGGCTCTGCTTCACTTGTGTGAGAGCAATGAATAAACAAATAGGTGATCAGAAAAATGCTCAATGGAATGACACCCAGGTGAGATGATAGGTGAGCCTTTGTGAGCCTTGTGGCGGCTCACTGTTGATCCTGCTCTTACCTCTGGATGCTCGTTTGGAATGGATACTCAAAATGCATTGTTCTTAACACCTGTCCAGGAAGCACAGAGACATCTCTCCAACCAAAACAGCAGAACACTCATGGGTCCCCTGACAGGCGGCCTCCCCCCTGTCTCTCCCACATCCAAACTCCCTTCTCTCAGCTTCGTAATTAGGCCTGAATTCGGGTTCATCCAACATAATGACAAGTGCCCAGCGAGGACGGATCGTATTTCCCTGCTCAGCCCTCATTATAAGTCTCAGCTGATGGGCTGCTAAGTCCTGACACTGCACATTTATTTAGAGGCACAAACACCTGTGACCAGAAAACCAGGCCAGCAGAAAGGCTTGTCTCATCCCCTCCCCCACCCCTCTTCTAGAGGGGTGGCCCACCCTGCTGCCACCCCCACAGCCGAAAGCCAGAGCCAAGAAGGCAGGGTTCCCCTCCTGAGCACCTGAAAGGCCTTACTCAGCTTCCCCATAGTGTAGCCTATCCCAAGTGAAGGTGCTAGCCCGTCATGGGTTAAGGAAATAATTATTGTGGGGCTGGGAGAGTTGGTAAACAGCCTTCGCCTGAGGAGGAAGCAGGTTCCTGAGCCCAGCTGAGAAATACAATTAAGTTGTAATATTTTGTCAGGGCCTTCCCTCCTCCTTCCTGTTTACCAGGGTTAAGAGACAATTTCCACTTTGCAATTCTCTAGGATGGTGAGTGTAGCTCACAGCAGGCAGGTAAGATTAAACTGCCTGTCACAAGACACTGGCCTTGCATGTCGCTACATACACTGAACCAAAGAGATGAGAGTTCTAGGTGCAAAGATCTGCTGACTGGAAACTCTGACAACTGGGTACAGGGCGGCGTTGTCTCCTCTGCCTTCTCCATTACTCCAATGCTTGATTCAGTTCAACAGAAAGACCCGGGATCCCCTACATGCAGGCAAGCTGTCCTGTCTCCTCCATAGATGAGGGCCTCACAGAAGGGTCTCTGCTTCCCCAGTGACAGTGAGGTCCACATCCTAGTTAGCGTTCTCTATTGCTGTGATAAAACATTGACCAAAACCAACTTGGGAAGGAAAGATTTCTTTGGCTTACGTGTCAATCGTTGAGAGAAGTCAGAGCAGAAACTCAAGGCAGGAAGCTGGAGGAAGGAACTGAAGCAGAAGCCACAGAGGAACACTGCTTACTGGCTTGCTCCTCATGGCTTGCTCAGCCTGCTTTCTTACATAACACAGTACCACCTACCCAGGGGTGGCACCACCCACAGTGGCTGGGGCCCTCCCACATCAATCATCAATCAGGAAAATGCCTCACAGACATGCCCACAGGCCAATTTAATGGAGGCAATTCCTCTGCTGAGGTTCCCTCTTCTCGGGTGACTCTAATTTGTGCCAAGTTGACAGCAGAGTTTGTTAGGAGCCTCCCCTCCTGGAAGAAACCGACCTATGAACAAGCTGGAGGTGGCACCTAGCACCTGGCAGAGTTAACCCATTCCTCTGCTGAGCCTCAGAGGATATGCCTATCCATATGAGATATGGCAGCTCAGAAGGTTCACATTTAGCCAATCTCAAAATCCTATCAGCCTTGGATTGCTCTTCATTTCTCACCACACCGAATAACTGGAAATATGTTAACTCTCTTTATTGTCCTAAATTTAATTCACACTAAAGCCAGTGGTACTGGTACACACCTTTAATGCTAGCACAGAGGAAACTGAGGCAGGGTGAGCGGTGAGAGGACTCACAACCTAGGCTACATAGTGAGTTCCAGGCCACCCATGGCTATGACAGCAAGATGATGTCTCAAGAAAACAGCAACAAAAAAGTGTATACATCAAAAGACTTGAATGTTCCAGCAGCTTTGTGCAAAATAGTCCAGAGCTAGAAACAACTGGGATGTCCATTAACAGAAGACAAGATGGAACAACTGTAGCCCACACAACAGAATAATGCTCCTCAATAAATCAGGCCAATGAAACAGGACACACCAGTGACATGGAAACATAAAAACGACTCTCACAGACAAGAGTTTGAATGGCAGAGGCCAGTGCCCTTGGAAGCACACAGTCGGGTAAAACTGATTTATGTAGACAAGTCAAAACGGTGGTTAACTCCAGACAGGGTGTACAGAAGGGGGAATAGGTGAGCTAGGATATTTTCTTAGCTGACAGAAATTTTCTGCACCTTTTTCAGTCTGGTAGTCACACAGTTGTAAAGAGTTACCAAGACACACACTTCATGTGTTCCTTTTACTGTATATAAATTAAGCTTCTATAAAGAATTTCTAATATTTATTCAATGTCTTTTCATTTAAATGGTATCCTCCTTCCTAAGCCACCAGACTCTCCAAGCCTCCAGCAATATGCTTAAAATAAGGGTTTTTTTTTTTTTCAATATTCTCAGGCTGTTAGATGGGTGCGTGTGTAGATGAATGGATAGATGAAGGATTGATGGATGGATGGATATATGAAGGATGGATAGATGGAAAGTGAGTGGATTAATGTATAATGTAGAGATAAAGAATGGATGAATAGGTAGATAGATAGCTGATGGATGGATGTGTGGGTGGATGATGGATGGATGTGTAGCTTGATGTATGGATGTATGAATGATGGATGGATTTGTAGGTAGATGGTAGATGATGGAGATGGATGGATGCATGGGTAAATGATAAATGATGGATAGCTGTGTGGGAGGATGATGGATAATGGATGGATGGATGTGTGGGAGGATGATAGATGTGTGGGAGGATGGTGAATGATGGATAGATGTGTAGGTGGATGGTGGATGGTGGATGATGGATGATGGATGGATGTGTAGGTGGATGATGAATGATGGATGGATATGTGGGAGGATGGTGGATGATGGATGATGGATGGATGTGTAGGTAGATGATGGATAATTAATGATGGAAGGATGTGTAGGTGGACGGTGGATGATGGATGGATATGTAGGTAGATGATGGATAATTGATGGACAGATGTGTAGGTGGATGATGGACGATGGATGGATGTGTAGGTGGATGATGAATGATGGATGGATATGTGGGAGGATGGTGGATGGTGGACGATGGATGGATGTGTAGGTAGATGATGGATAATTGATGATGGATGGATGTGTAGGTAGATGATGGATGTGTGGGAGGATGATGGGTGATGGGTGGATGGGTGGGAAGATGATGGATGGTGGATGATGGATGGATGTGTGGGAAGATGATGGATAAATGTGTGGGAAGTTGATGGATGGTGAATGATGGATGGATGCGTGGGAAGATGATGGATGATGCATGATTGATGAATTTGTGGAATGGATGGTGTTTGCATCATGCCCTTCAACTTTCAGAAAGTGACCTACAATGCTGAATTGCTCTCACAGAAGATGGCTACATCTGTACCCACTCACCACTCACACTCACCTAGTCCTCCAGGTGTCAACAGCACAGGGCTGGTCAATGACTGGTGTATGATCAGATGAAAGACTTAAGTTCTACATTCAGGAAGAGATAAAACCATAATGTCGGCCCATAATTGTTGACCATTATCTGAGGTACTTGGAAACCATGCTTACCAAACTTAGTGAAGGATAAGAATCCTTGAATAAGTCAAACTTAGGACCAAAGTGACCTGCATTAAGTGTCTTGACAATTGTGACTGGTGCCTAATTGTTTAGATCAAGAATTGGGGTTGGAGGTTGCTGAGGATTGAACTCAGGATTTCACACATGCTAGGCAGGTGCTACACCACTGAGCCACACCCCTAGCTAAGACTAGGGTCAAGATTTTCTTAATGGGTGAGAGGTATGCCAAATTAACTAAGAAGACAGGAGACAAATACAAACTTTTGTAGGTGCATTAGTTACTTTTTTATTGCTATGACAGAACACCATAACCAAGGCAACTTAGAAAGTGTTTACTTAGGGTTTATGGTCTCAGAGGGTTAAAGTCCATGATGGCAGAGCAAAGGCATGGTAGCAGGAACAGCAAGAGCTCACATCTTGATCCATAAGCAGTAGGCAAAGAACATACTGAGAAAGACACAAGTTTTTGAAACCTCAAAGCCCGCCCCCAGTGATGCACTTCAACAAGGCCACAGCCCCTAATGCTTCCCAAACAGTTCTACCAGGAGGGGACCAAGCATCAGAGTATATGAGCCAGTGGGGGACATTCTCATTCAAACCACCACAGTAGACCATTAATAGTTAAGAATCAGTTACATGCTTGGGTCTGTAACTGGGAGTGTTTTGTTTAGACAGATAACATGTCTGAATCCAGATCTGTTTTCTCAGCATTTTATCATATTTCCATCTGTATCCTTTTAACTCTGTATGCATGGGATTTTTCTTCTTAAAGTGAAGAAAAGGGAAGCTGGGGAGATGGCTCAGTGGTTAAGAGCACTGACTGTTCTTCCAAAGGACCAGGGTTCTACTCCCAGCAACCACATGGTAGCTTAGAGCCGTCTGTGACTCCAGTTCCAGAGGACCCAACACCCATGGCAAAACACCAATGCATATAAAATAAAATTTAAGGGGCTAGAGAGATGGCTCAGAGGTTAAGAGCACCAACTGCTCTTCCAGAGGTCCTGAGTTCAATTCCCAGCACCCACATGGTGGCTCACAACCATCTGTAATGAGATCTGGCACCCTCTTCTGTATACATAATAAATAAATAAAAATCTTTTTTAAAAAAGTGAAGAAAAAAACATCCTAAGTATGAAATTTATTTCCAGTTCCTTGAAAGAAAGGGTCCTCAGACCACATGGGTGGGTAGAATGTAAAACAGCAGTATTGTCTTGCTGTAAAGGATGTTATTTTAACCTGCTGAGGTGGAGTTGATACAAACGTCTACACAGGAGAAAGAATATAGGTGAGAAATGTTCTAGTTAAATGTAGGGAAAGCTGCAGTGACATAGGCTGTTGTGGGAATTCACTCAGCCAATGATCTTGGGGTATGTGGCTTGACAGAGGAGTATTTTAATTAGACAGAAAGAGGATCCTTCTGTATGCTGTGAATGTGTGCGTTGCTCTCATTGGTTGATAAATAAAGCTGTTTTGACTATAGCTGGGCGTAATAAGGCTGGACAGGAAAGCCAAATGGAGATACAGGGATAAGAGTGGAGTTGGGGCAGAAGCCAGTCAGCCACTGAGGAAGCAAAATGTATAGAAAATGAGGTAACAAGCCGTGAACCACATGGCAAAGCGCAGATAAGAAAATAAGGGTTAGTTTAAAAGTAAGAGCTAACAAATAATAAGCCTGAGCTACTGACTGAGCATTTATAAGTAATATTCAGCCTCTGAGTGGTTGTTTGGGAACTGACAGGTGGGAGAGAACCATCATGTTATATATGATTACAATAGGCATTGGTCATTTTTAAGATAACAGCCAAGCAAGACCTGTCACTCTTGTCTCTCTATTTGCTGAATCGGTGGTGTTTGAGATAGAACAGGCTGGGCTTTAGCTGATGATGTTCTTCTAAATCTATAGAGCATGGAGCTGCTATAAATTAAACAGCTCCAGAAACTTGACCTTGAGCCTCTGCCTGTGTTCACAAAACCATCTGTATTGGGTACTGTCCTCAGACCGCCCAGAGCCCAAAGTCTGTGGGTACCAAAGGCAAAGTGTTACCCATCCTTCTTGAACAAGGCTGTTGTGTGCATGCCCACAAACACAGAAGCACTTGCTCACTCTTACACATACACCATCCTAGCCCTGCCAACATCCCACAACATGGAACCAGGAGCCCCCACCTTTGACAATTTGGCTTTATTTGAGGTAGTCTCACTGTGAGGCCAAGGCTATCTAGGAACTAGAGACTCTCCTGCCTCAGTCATCACTCCCAACCCCCTCCTCACAAACATAGTGCTGGAATTACAGATGTGGTGACCACACACCTAGTTCTCAATGTGGTTTTGCTCCCCCAAGAGAAGTGAAGTTTGAGTGTTAGGATTGATGGCACTCCCTTGAAAGACATATTGTCACCAAAGGTTCAAAAGGAAGGAAAGGAAGAAAGGGAAAGGCTGAAGGCAGATTCTCAATGGTCAGAAAGGAGAGGAGAGTCAACCAGTCTCCATAGCCTACTTGCTTCCATTTAAGTTTAGATAGTTAAAATGTCTACAGAATGTTTGCTCTCCATGCCCATTCCAGAGAATGCTGGAAAGTGCTAGAAGATCCTGGAAAGTAGGGGTAGCCCCTGTTGACTCCAAAGCTCCATTTTTGAAGGACCGTGAAATTCTTCTCTTGGTCTTTATGGTCTCACTCACTGAACCCTCCACTGTGACCCTGGGTCTATACATCTTATCCACATCTTCATCCTCAGAGCCTGCCACTGAAGACCCAGAAAGTTCGCCAGCACAGGAGGCTACTCACTTCTCTGGAAAAGGTGGCTTACAGACACAATGTCACACACACTGGCTGGTCACAATACCAGGCAGGGTTATCTGGTTGTCCCAACAACCTACAGTTCCTCTATTAGTTATAAATTCAGAAACTGTCTGGAGCCACTTGGTCCAAAACTGAATATAACGTCTCAGAACCACTCTTGAGCAAAGGCACAGAGATGGTGCAGAAGCTGTGAACAAACAGAACCTCATCATCCAACAAATGATGCATACAGTATACTCAGAATCCCTCATTTATGTCTCAGAATCTTCCTCAAAAAATGAGTGCTTTTCCATTTATTTGCATCTGTGAATGATGGCTTTATTTTTTAAGAGAATGAAACACTACTACAGTATAATACAATAAATACCCCCACCTTTGAGAGATGAAAAATCCTAAATTTTAGTCTTCCAGAAACAATTATAAATGGCCCAGACAAACCCAGTATTAAGATCACGGTAGGAAATTATATTCATCTCTTTTCTCACTGCTGTGACAGTTCCTTCTGGCTCCTGGTGTGAGGATATGATAGGTCTCTTCTGGCTCACATGTGAGGATACAGTAGGTCTCTTCTGGCTCACATGTGAGGATTCTTCTGGCTCACATGTGAGGATATAGTCCATCACAGAGGGCGAAATGTGGCAATGGGAGCATGAGGCAGCTGGTCACACATCACCCGAAGCCAAGAACATGAATGCTGGTGCTCAGCTGGCTTTTTCTTTATCTCTAGGCATGTGGGTGGGGGTGTGCACAGGAGTACTCACCCTTGTATGCACATGTGGTAGCCAGAGGTTGGTGTTAGTTAGGTGTGTTCTTTATCACTTTCCACCTTACTTTCTGAGACCGGGTCTCTCGCTAAATCTGTAGCTTGCCATTTCTGCATGAGTGCCTAGCCAGCAAACCCCTGAGGTTTATTGTCTCCACCAGGGCTGGAGTTATAGATGCACACTGCTGTGTCTGATTCCAAGGTACTTAGAATTTGAACTCAGGTTCTCTTTCTTGCACAGCAAACTCTTTACCCACTGAGCCACCTCCTCAGCCCCTCATTTTCACCTTTTTATTCAGTCCAGGACTCCAGCCCACGGGAGGGTGCCACCCACATTCAGAGTGGGTCTTCCCACCTTAGTTCCTCAGTTGATCTCCTCTGAAAAAGCC
This sequence comes from Peromyscus californicus insignis, assembly GCF_007827085.1. Lineage (NCBI taxonomy): Eukaryota > Metazoa > Chordata > Mammalia > Rodentia > Cricetidae > Peromyscus > Peromyscus californicus. Next base: position 107,912,785 of record NW_026294402.1, read on the forward strand.
CTCCCAGACACACTTGAAGGTGTGTCTTCTAGGTGACTCTAAATCTAGTCAAGTTGACACTCACGATTAACCATCACAGAAAGTCTCAGTTCCATATGCTCTCAGCTGACACAGAATTGCAGCTTTCTAGACTAGGTTACAGGCGGTGAGCCTAGGGAAAGTCTTGGTGAAGGTAAGGAGGCAGCTGCAGGGAATGTACTAAAAAGGAGCAGGCACTGCATGTGTGTTTGAAGACATTCACAATGGCCACCTTGGGTCCACAGAACTGAGGTAAATTTCCATAGCCTAGAATGGAGGGAAATGGGGGCACAGATAAAACAAGGTTGTCTGTGGATTGTTGTGGGTGTTTGTTAGTTCATGGGGTTTATTGTATGATGTTCTGGCTTTTCATCTATGCTTGGGATTTCTCTCAATACAGCTAAAAGTGTCATTTAAGGATAAATTGATTTTAGAGTATTCTGCTTTAAAAGGGTAGAAATCATATTATGCATTTTAAAACTATGTCTTTCAAAAGCAATTCAACTAAAATATTAAGGCACTTTAAAAAGATGCTCTAAAAAATGTATTTATCTAAAAATAACTCAGTTCTTGTCAGTAATCGCCTTATATGGAGGAAGGGGAGTTTATGGGGATCTATCTGTCTATGGCTGGCTCTGTATCCCTCCCTCCAGCTCTCTTTCCCTCCTTCCCTCTCTCTCAGCATTTTCCAGGTCCCAAATCTACTCTTTTAGCACTGAGAACCTGTCTCCTGACATGGGCCAGCAGCCATCTCTCAAATGTACAGCTCAAGGCATCTCTACGATCATGAGGAATGAGGATGCTGGGCCTCCTACCCTGTCCTACCTAAGCAGAAATGACCTCTCAGCTGCCCTTGGGCACCTAGAAACAGGATTTCTTTCTGCTGCTGGCTATCTAAGTAGGCTGCTGAGGGTTGGATTTGGGTTTTTAGGCTCAGCACACAGGCCTACTCCTGAACCCTAGAAGGCTTCACCCAAACCCCAATGGAGACCATCAGAGACAAGCAAGTGTCACAGAGCAATGCACTATTGGACCAAAGCCAAGCTGACCAAAGGAGACAGCAGCAATCAGATCTCTGTGGAGGAGAATCATTCCAAAGAAGATTATCCTGTTCTTCACATCACTGACCTCTCAATGTCGTGGGAGCAACAGCCCAGGCTGGGAGAATAATTGTGGTATTTTGAGGTAATATTTGGGAGCAACAAAATCTGAGATGTTTGTGAACACTTAGCTCTCCCAGGTTTCTCTGTAGGTCCTATCAAAGACCACTTCAGGGTCCCTCAGTGATTGTTTGTGAGGAATCAATATATCAAGATATCAATAGTCATTGATAGCTGCTTAAAGTTGTAGTGACCATCTCTCCTCATCACAACCAGCTCATCACTCAAGCCAAAGCTGGGTACCAATCCAGGACCTACCCTCTGCACCCCACTTCCAGTCAGTCCATTTTAACCCTAAATATCTCTCAGCTCTGTCCCTACTCTCCATTTCTACTGCCTACATGCTCATCTACTTCAATGTCAATGAGTCTGTTGACACCTATGAGAAAACTGAAACAAGGCCAAGGCAGGAAAGAAGCCCTGCTCTACCCCAGGTATCGGGTGGCAAAACCTCCCTGCATCCCCTGCATCATAGCATCTGCCTCACTATGACTCAAAAGTGGAGTCGGTCTGGGACCCCAGTCAAGAATCTTGCATCGGGACTATAGAGACAAAATATTGATAGCTAACCAAGTGTGGTGACTCATGCCTATAATCGTAGCACTTTGGAGATGGAGGCAGGATGAGCAGGAGTTGAGGAACAGACTATACTTCATAATGGGTTTGAGGCCAGCCTTGGTTACGTTAGACTTCATCCTCAGTGCCATGTGAAGCTCATTCTAACTTGAGGGAGTCGCAGGAGGCAGTCTTTCATCCTGACCAAAAGCAGGGCTTGCTCATGGTATGTTTCAAAATTGGACTTGGAGTCTTTAGCTAGAATACCCCATCTCCATTCCCCACCCCACAAACTTCACCACATCTAATACCATGAAACCTATTTCTGCAACCTTCTGAGCCTCTGAGAGTCTTCACTCCCCACCGCCACCACTACCATGACTTAAGTACCTGTGGTCACAGAAAGCCTGAGGGGACCATGCCCTACCTCATGTGACACTGGTCATTCTGATCCAGTGGTCTTGGTGCAGATAGGAAGGTATGAACTGGTTCAGAACCTCAAGTCAAACCCAGAGAGTGAGATAAGCCAGGTTTCCACTAGGTGCCATAAACTAATATAAGCCAAAAGTAGAAAGTACCAAGTCCTTAAGGTCACACAGGGGGAAAGCAGAGTGTATGGTAAGGCTCCAAGACCAGGCAGTGGGAGGAGGTGGCAGAGCAACCCCAAGATGAGGAGTTGTTCTCTGAGACTGGCAGATGGACTATGTCTTAGTTGGGATATCTATGTCTTAGTTGGGGTTTCTGTTGCTGTGAAGAGACACCATAACCATGGCACCTCTTATAAAGGAGAACATTTAATCGGAGTGACTTAAAGTTCAGAGGTCTAGTCCATTATCATCATGGTGGGACATGGCGGTGTGAAGGATGAGAATTCTACATCCACAGGCAGTAGGAAGCAAACAGTCTTGCTGGGCGTGGCTTGAGCATATAAAAGACCTCAAAGCCCACCCTCACAGTGACACACTTCCTCCAACAAAGCCACACCTATTCCAACAAGGCCACATCTCCTCATAGTGCCACTTCCTCTGGGGGCCATTTTCTTTCAAACCACCACATACTGATGGCAGTGTAAGTGCAAAGCCATTTGAGGTCACATGAAAGTCCCTACAGAGGTCATCAGTGGGTGCCTCTATGGGTACCAGCACTCACCATACAGAAACACACACACACACACACACACACACACACACACACACACACACACACACGCTAAATGTAACAAAGTAAATATTTTATTAAAAAAAATTTAAAGCCAGAAAAGTTCAAAGGACTTCCCCAAGTTTTTATCTACCGGACAACAGACTAGAACTAGATGGCCTATCTTCATCAGGAACTGCCTAGAGCTTCCCTGGCATCGTATTCTCTTTCCAACTTCCGAGAGAGACCTCATCTTTGCTGCACATGGATTGTCTGTGGATGAAATATAAATATGGATCCAACTAGCACAACACCGCTAAAAATGTAAAAAGTATAGGAAAATTATTTGTCAACTTCTAAGTAATCGTCACTTGTCATCATACTGTCCAAGAAGATTTCTGAAAATGTCTTCCTATGATTTCTGTGGTATATAATACATACAGATAAAGTCCTAAAGCTTTATGTCAGCCTTAGCCACATGAATTACCAGAACCTTCCTACCTAATGAAATACTTTTTAAAATGAAACTATTCTCTTGGAATGGGAGTGTAGCTCAATGGCCCAGTACTTTTCTAGTAACCATGAGGCCCTGGGTTCAGCCCTCCTCTCCAAAACTTAAGAAATGATTCTCTTAGCAGTGGTGTTTAAGTAAATAATAATAATAATAGTAATAATAATAATAATAATAAATAAACAGAGACAGAGCAGCGAGGAAATGGAGTGTTTCTGTTTCTTCATCTGGACTGACCTTGGGACCTGTTTGGCTAATGGAGCATTAACAATAAGTGTGACATAAGAAGAGGAGATAGGGCTTGCCCTCTTCCTGTACAAGGAACCATATAGGAATAGTCACAGCTAGCCGCCTGGACGATACATGACTGTGGGGAAGAAGTAAGGCATCTAGGCCACCAGCCTGCCAACCACTAGCCCATGTGAGTGAGACCATGCTAGACTACTCACAAGGCACAAGCTGCCCACAGGTGACGTCAAGCCCAGCCAAGGATGTTCAAGCCACCTCATATCGGGAAAATGACTGCTATGCTGGGCTACAGTCACAAGCCAACATGTTTTAGGATGTTGTGCACCAAAAGCCGGCAAATTCTTTCTATAGCACTGCAGATACCTTCATATTAGTGAAGTCTAACGATGTTAGAAGTGACTTTCACTGTGCTGGGGGAAAGGGAGGAAGTACTGTTGAGTAGACATGTTTTCTTCCACACCAGTCTCAGAGACTCATTAGTTTTCATTTTCTTGCAGATAATCACCATTTGACTGTGGGTGAACCCTCCATGGATGTGTCAGAAGTTCTTGATCAATACAAGAACTAATCGGTGCACTGAGAATCCCAAATCCAAGAAGAAAATAGCAGGAATTGGGCTAGATGGTTTCCAGGGCTTGCTCACTTAGCCTTCCCCAACTCTGTTCATTGTTGGCTAGGCCTGTCACTGAGCAATATGGGATTTGTTCTTCTTAAGATTCAAGCTCCAGACAAGTTTCCTTGCCAAGCAGTTGCTGCCCTTCTCGTCTGCTAAGAACCACAACCACCACTTTCTCAAGCCCCGGTTGGTCCTTCAGGCCTGTATCTATTTGGTAAATTGCTTATATATTCAAATATTGCTATTCTACAAGTGAAATTCCCATTGTGGTTGACGAGGGTCCCAACCACCTCTCCGGTTAATTTGCCACCACTGTCTCCTTTGTTCACCCTGGCCTCCTAATGCTCATTATACACATCCAATACCCTTGGTCCTCACAGCCTTCACACTGGCTTGGATGTTCTGCTCCACATGGTCTCTCAACCGCCAAGCTAAGTCTGGGCTTGTTTGCATGCTGGTAGCTCAGCCTGTTTCAGAGGGAAAGAAAGGAAGCACGTGACATCTAGGCTCAGAACTGGTGCTTGGTTACGGCTGCCACATTCCACCAACCATAGTCTGTCAGAAGACCAGCCTACATCAAGAGATAGAGAAACAAACCTTAACTCTTCAGAGCAGAGGCTGCAGAGTTACAGAACAGCAAGGTGTGATCTCAGAAAGGAAAGAAACTGGGGTCGCATTTGCAATCAACTATATCAGCATAGACCCAGAAAGATGCCTTTGGGAAGTCTCCCTGGGGTTGTAGATACCCAACTTCCTTTATATAATTTTCTTTACATATTTCTTTATATATCTCTCTTTGGGATTTTGAATTTATCAAACAACATATAAAAAACAATGAATAAGTTTTAACTAAAAAAATGTAATCCTGCTTTTACAATTATGTTTTAATGTCTAACAAGGAAGAGGATGAAAACCTTTAGCTGAATAAAATATGAGACAACCAGACTTGGTAGCACATACCTGTAATCTCAGCGTTTTGAAGGCCAGCACAGGAGGGTGATGAGTTCCAAGCCAGCCTGGCTTACAAAAAGACAATCCTTTCTCAAAAATGTAAGATGAAGCCAGACGCAATGAGACACACCCATGATCTCAGTATTTGGGAGGTAGAGGCAGGAAGGTCAGGAGTTCAAAGTTTCAAGCAAAGTCAAGGCCACCCTGAATTATGTGAGACTCCATTTCAAAACACCAAAAAGAGAAAAGAATTAAGGAAGGAAGGAAGGGAGAAAGGAAGGAAGGGAGGAAAGAAAGGGAAGGGAAGGAAGGGGAAGGGAGATGGGAGGGAGGGAAACAGGAGGCTATGAGGTCCCTGTACCTGGTGAATAATCAATCACATGTCAGCTGAGTCCACATATGCAGCAGTCACATTTGTTAACTTCCTTATATTTTGGTTCTTTGAAGAATTCTCTCTGAGAGGGTCCTACACCTTACCTGGGCAACACAATAGAGCTGACCCTACTGACTGGTGGTACCCCTCCCCAACAGGTAAACTGACCCCAAGAATGTGAGTGTGTGGGATCTGGCCCCGCCCCTCGTCTACCATATGGTGGTGTGGGCAGGGGAGAGATGCCCTCCCCCCATCCCCTGCCCTGAGGTCATAAGAGCGGGAGAGCTGTCCCTTCCCCTCACCAGCTGCAGCACTCAGGAGAGTGGCCCCTGCAGCTCGCTTGGGCAACACAGTAGAGCTGGCCCTGATGGCCCAGGTGTCGGAGAGCCAACCCTGAGGGCATGAAAGCAGGAGAACTGGCCCCGCCCCTTGCTCACTGCTGCAAGGGGTGAACTAGCCAGGACAATGCTGGAGAGCTCACCCTGGTGGTGAGGATGGGAGAGAGCTGGCGGGTTGACCAACCCTACGACTAACCAGGCCCAGAACCAGGGTTATAAGTTGGCCCACTCCAACATCCATCCCATCTATGAGCTGCTGGAGCAGAAGAAGGGGCCAATCCTGCAGACCCAAAGTGGTAGGATCTCCACGACACAGGGCAACGACAGGACATCCAAGAGGATTCCCAGTGAGGGCCCAGCATCAGTAATGTAGTAGAAACCATTGGCCTCAAACCAGACCAATGACTCTTTACAATGAACACTTATATGTAAAGCTATATGGACAAAAAGGTTTACTGCATAACTCAGTGTGTCATACTACAGCTTCCATGATGAGATTTTTCCTTTTTTCCTCATTTTTTTTTCTTTTTTTCTTTAAATTTTATTTTGTTTTACTGGAGGTGGGGGGAGCTTTGCAAGGGCAGAGGGTGGATACAAAGAGACAGGAAATGAATGGGGTCAAGTTGCATCATGTGAAAGACACAAAGAATAAATAAAAAGAAAGTTTAAAAACAAAACATAATTCTGTGTGTCCTTAGAGTTTGAAGTGGCTGGCATCATCCCAAAGGGTAGGTGCAATACAAGGACATCCACACAGACTCTGCAGCCACACCTATATGGATTTCACTGCTATTCGCATCCTTTCCTATCTGCACACTCCGTGGCAACCATTCCTCCTATCTAGGTCATGATTTTCTCCTCTGTAAATGCACATACAGTATGTCCGGTAAAGATAAGAGAAAACACGCAGAACAGCTTGAGAAGCATTCTAGCGTGAAAGAGATGCCACAAATGCTAAGTATTGTTTTAGAAGAAAAACTTGTGTTCTCCTTCCATAAACCATTTCCCACAGTTCTTTAAAAATAAACTCTTCACGAGCTGGAGATGACTCGTCAGTTAAGAGCACTGGCTACTGCTCTGCAGAGAATCCATGTTCAATCCCCAGCACCTATTTGGCAGGTCATAACAGTCTGCAACACCAGTCCCAAGGGATCTGATGTTCTCTTCTGGCCTTCTCAGGTACTGCATGCAAGTGGTGCACAGACATACACACAGACAAAACACCCACAGACATGAGATCTTAAAAATAAATAAATAAATAAACCCTTCAGGCCAGGTAACTGACTAACAATCCCACAGGGAGCCCCACTTAGCTGACCCTTGAAAGGCCATGAGAACCTTTGTATTGCTTATAATTCTCAAAGCTCAGTTCTACAGAGGGTAAACAGTGCTAGTCACTCACTGTCACTCACAAAGCAAAGCCTAGCTCCTTGAATACACCATCAGAGAATACTAGGCAGTGTGTGTGTGTGTGTGTGTGTGTGTGTGTGTGTGTGTGTGTGTGTGTGTGTCCTCCAGGAAGCCAGAGGCTTCAGCCAGTCCAAAGAGTACAGTTTAGAGGAAATTAGACTCTAATTCAGAATTTAGATGGATAATAGAAGAATGAGGTGATGTTATAGGCTCAGGGGATGCTCCTGCAAACCCCAAAGAAATGAAGCTCCAGTCTAGAAGAGGCCTTCTGGGATTTGGACCGATAACGGGGGTGGATCAAGTGGATTATCAAGGCTTTAACTGGGCTGATTGCGTCCTTTCAGGCTTAATCACAAAGGCACTTCACTGGAAGGAAAGGGCTCCATCCTGGTGAGGAATTAGAGACAGGAAGCTGACGGCTTCCAGAGGGTGGGGCCCAACCCGGCCTGGGAGGCTAAGATGCTGGGCAGCTGCTGCGTGTGACTGGACAGCTAAAGATGGAAGATAGGTGCTTTCCAAAACAAACTGCAACTCGTGCTCACTCACACATACAGATTTACTACCCAAACACTGTCTGGGAAGCAAACTTCATGTCCAACAAAGAAAGACTGTTTTAGACCAAGGATTTACAGCGAGTAAGAAACAACAGACACCATTCTTTGAGTCGGAGTAGCCCAGGAACTGAGAAAGGATCACGACTTCATTCTTTGCTGGCACCAATCAGAGTTTTATGAAAGTGGGCTTCTGGGGCTGGCACATCCATCAGGAATGAAGAAGCTCTGCAGACTTCCTGCCAGTCTCTTCCTCTGGCCAACCTGTCCCTCATTCTCCCCAAAATCTTACCTCTTCCTCCATCCACAACCCCCAGGCTTAAAGGCTAACCCTGGACAATGATCTTCCTGATCCAGAGGCAGATCATAAATATTATAGACTTCACAAGCTAAGAGGTCTCCTATGCTAACCCCCAATTCTACTGCAGCCCATGGGCAATATGTAAATTAATAAGAATAGCTGTTTCAATAAAACTTTATTTATGAATACCAAATGTGAGTTTCATATAGCTTTTACATGTTATAAAATATTATTCTTTCGATTTTTTTTCCCAACCATTCAAAACTGTAAAGCCCATTCTTAGTTCCTGTGCCACATAAAACCAGGTTGGCAGGCAGGATTTATCCCAGCAGCTACAGTTTGCCAAGTCTTCATCTAGCCAATGCATAATATTCTGAGACATGAATATCCAGTATTGGGACTGCAATACCAACTTCCACCAAGGCAAGCTGCATGTTAGAGCATCAAGGACCCATTTCATTCCAAAACTGGCCAAAATGCAAAGAACAACTGACCATCATCTCCAACTGACACATCTGCAAACAGCCTCCACACCTGAGGCTCAGGGAACATTATGAAGAGGGGAAGAAAGATCGTAAGAGCACGATGTCTTTTGTGGACACGGCGGAGAAGCACCCACGAAATCTTAACAACATCATCACCTAAACAAGACCTGCACAATGACAATACAAGCTGGTGTGCCACTGTGGACGTGATAAAGCCTGTGACCAAATGCAACTTGGGAAGAAAGGGGTTTGTCTTATCTTACGACTTACCGTCCTTCATGAAGGAAAAGCAGAGCAAGAACTCAAGGCGGGAACCTGAAGTAGAAGCCTTGGAGGAATGCTACTTACTGGCTTGCTCCCCCTGGCTTGCTCAGCCTGCTTTCTTATGAACCCTAGAACCACCTGCCCAGGGTTGGCGCCACCCACAGTGGGCTTGACCCTCCATGTCAATCATTAATAAAGCAAATGCCACACAGACTTGCCTACCAGACAATCCGATGGAGACATTTTCTCAATTGAGATTCTTTCTTCCCAAGTGACCCTAGCTTGTATCAAGTTGACAGAAAACAAGCCAGCACAGCCCCACCCCTAGATAAAGAGCCTTGGGCAATTAATGGCTGCTAAGAGGAGAATCAGTCTTTTCCAGGGAAAAGCCCCTTGTTAGGTTCTCCAGTCCAAGTGGTCAGCCCTAAACACATACCCATATGAACAACATTAAATAAACTTAGCAGGGTGTATTTATATACACAATATAATTAAAGTAATCATAATAATAAAAGGACCAAGTCTTCACCTAGTGTATAATATTCTGAGAAATGAATAGCCAATATTGAGGTTGAAATACCAACATTCCCCAGATTGGTAACACTAATAATTTGAAAAGATGAATTTGCAAGAGAGTTGGGGTGGGGGACACAAGAGGAGTTGGAGGAGGGATGAGGGGAAAGTGGATCTAAACTCATGTATGAAATTCTCAAACAAAATAATAAAATACATATATTAAAATCATTATTTTTCCCCAGTTGCTAGCTTTAAGCAGCTTCCTACAGCTCTGTACCATGCTGTATGCTGGAAATAGGCCAAACATCCAGAAAAGACCTGGTCCCTTGTACTTCTAGAACTGATGGTTGGCAGAGAGGACTCTGATGGAGCTGTAGGAGGACCATTCTGAGCAGGAAAAGAAACTGTGTCAAAAAGACACGGAATCAAGAACACTGAGTCCACAGCGGGTCTTTGACACACTCCAAAGCCAAGCCAGGCCCAACAAGGCCCTACTGTACCACATAATTCCCACCTGACTCCAGAATGCCCTGAGAAAGCCCTCTCCTCCTAGCCTGCCATTGGTGAGGCCACAGCTTGAACTGTGTGTGGGTTAGAAAGAACCATTTTCTGTTCCGGTGTTCAGGATGCAGTGCAGGGGTGAGGTTGCAGAGCAATGGAAACAAATACAAGCTACTAACACTCGAATCACAGAGCTGAGATGGGGACGAACATCTGTTTGAAGGCAAATCTACCGATCATAACCCAGAACTTTGCATCTTTTGGGCAACAAGACTCGTTTACATGCAGCCTCTGAAAATTGTGTTGTTCTGTCTCCCCGGCCTGTGAAGGGCGCAGAACGCAATCTGTACTTGCTTATTTTGTAGCTAAGCAACTGTCAGATTCTATATCTACTAATAAGAAAGGGTATAATTATACCCTGATACTTTAATTAGCAGCAGATGCCTGTGTTTGTGAAGAAAATGTAAGATTTTAGAGGCCCGGAAGCCCAATTATATGCAAACTTCAGGTGCCTGGTATCAGGCCTCTAACTCTTCCAGTAGGTCAGCAGAGATGGAAGGAGTGACTGCAGCCTTTGCCCGCCTTGGCCCCGTGAGGAGGAATGGGGGGCTAATTTGCATGGGATTTTCATACCATTGCCTATCAGTGTGTGCCTGTGTTTTCCTGCACTGTTCCAGAAAACATGGTAACATCTTTACTTACATAATTCACCATTTCTTTCTAGCTACAAAACCCTGACAGAAGAGCAAAAACCCAGAACGTGGCGAATTGGGGCAGCCCACTATAAATTATGACTGGGTTGTATTTGGACAGCACCTTCCTGAAAGTGTTTTTGAGCTTTTCTGTGACAGAGGTATATTTCCTCAGGCGGAAGTGGGGGGGGGGGGTGTCGGTCGGGGAAGAACTTTAAAAAACTTTAACTAGTTTGGTTTTCTCTCTCAGAATGCAAGGCAAGTTACTATAATAAAATACAAACTTTCTTCTTGAAGTCTAAAAGTACTTGTCTTGTGTTGAGACCTTTGGGGAAGGACAAAAGTGATCAAATGTGTCCTTGGAGTCCCCACATTCCTGCTTATTCATCTTCACCTGGTGCGTGCAAGATCCCCATAGGGACTTAAAACAGCATCAGAACTTTTTAAAGGCTCAGGAGAGGCTGAGGTTGTAGCCCAGCTGGAAGAGTGCCCACCTAGCATGCATCGGAGTTCCATCCCTGGACTATATCAACAGGATGTCAAGGCCACCCACACCTGTAACCCCAGCACAGAGGAGGCAGAGACGAGAGAATCAGAAAGTCAAGGTTACCTTCAGCTACACAGCATGTTGAGGCCAGTCCGGGCTACAGGAAACCTTTCTCAATAAAACCAAATAATTTTGAAAATTAAAAAGGTAGAAGGGAAAGAAAGGAAGGAAAGGGGAAGAGGGTTTAAGAGAGAGGGGAGAGAAAGAAGAAAGGATGGGGGAGAGAAAGGGAGGGGGAGGGAGGGGTGGAGGGGGAGGAAGGGGGAGGAGCAACACACTGATCCTTGCACTTCACATTCCTTGTAGCCTCAAGTCTCTGCACAGCACCTGGTGGGAGCCTGCTCACCTCGGCTTTGCTAAATGACCACACTGGATCTCTCTGGGCCTTCAGTAAGAGCTAGCTAAGACATGCTCACACCCCATCCTCCAACCCACAACCCTCCTGCTTATAGGCCTTCAGACTTCTGCAGCATCAGCAATATAGCCAAGCTAAATTAAAGACAGATAGTCACTTGGGAGAAAAAAAAATCAGATCAAAACTTAAATGCTGAAGTCTCTAAAAACAGTGTCCCTACCCATCTGCCACAACCTCAGGTTATTTCAGACAGTACTGCCATCAAAATAGGCAGGAAATAGCTGTTTTTAAAATGGGTTCCCAAATAAATTCTCAAACTCTTATCTCCACTGGCCAAATAGAGCTGATTGGACCAAGCACTGTTAGATAAAGAGGCCAGGTTTGGTGGGCTGGAAAGATGGTGTAGCAATTAAGAGTACCTGAGTTTGATTCCCAGCATCCACATGGCAGCTCCCATTCATCTGTAACTCCAGTTCCAAGGGCCCTCTTCTGGCCTCCATGGGTACTGCATGTGGGCACTACACACACAGGCAGGCAATCCGTCCACACACATAAAATAAAAATAAATTTTTTGAAGTAGAGAGACCAGGTATTATAAGATGACACCACAATTCTGGGGTTGATGAATCTTTCCTTTGCCTTTTGTTAGAAGTCAAGTCCCTCCAGTCCATAGGCGGACTCCAGCCCCTCTAACATGGCTGTCACTGGGTGCCCACGGAGAATGAAGAATGGAGACTCTTAGGAACCAAAGAAAACCTGTGTATTCTTTTCACAGTCTGGTGAGGCTAACGGGTGGACATGGGAGGCAACTACATGCTGAAAACTCTCCCGCTAGTCTCTCAGGGGCAAAAGGCCCCAGTTATCAACATCTGAGAGGTGTGCAGGCACAGCCCAAGGGCCTGGTGCATGGTGGGAAAAGATTTTCTCACTCGTGCAGCCTGGCTCTGATTAACCAGCACTGCAGACTATCCGCTGCCTCCTCCAGCCTCCGGGAGCAGAACCAAGTGGATCGAGAATTCTTACCCACACTTAATTCTCTGCAGCTTCACCGTTCCCAGCTGTTGACACCTCTCCAGCAAAAAGAAGGAAGGAAGGAAGGAAGGAAGGAAGGAAGGAAGGAAGGAAGGGAGGGAGGGAGGGAGGGAGGGAGGGAGGGAGGGAGGGAGGGAGGAAGAGAAGGGAAGAGGAAGGAAGGAAGGGAGGAAGGGAGGGAGGGAGGAAGGAAGGAAGGAAGGAAGGAAGGAAGGAAGGAAGGAAGGAAAGAAGGGAGGGAGGGAGGGAGGGAGGGAGGGAGGAGGAAGGGAAGGGAAGGGAAGGGAAGGGAAGGGAAGGGAAGGGAAGGGAAGGGAAGAGGAAGGAAGGAAGGAAGGAAGGAAGGAAGGAAGGAAGGAAGGAAGGAAGGAAGGAAAAGAAGAAGCCAAAATTACAAATGCCTAATCTCTCATTCCACATAAACATCCTTCCAAGACTTGCTGGACTTGCTGGTGATATCTCAGTTGCTTTCATATCATCCCAACCATCTCTTCATGACCCAACTGTGCTCAGCTGCCTCCCACCCACCTGCTCCACACCCTAGACAGCAGCAGCACCCACTGCCTAGCAAACTTTCTTCTGATGTCCATCCACTGCCATCTAGCGTTCACACACTGTCACATCCACTGACTCCAGGAGTTGCTAAAAGCATTTCTGTGAGCTACTTTAAGTATTCGTTGCCCTGGGAATAAATACCAGGGATAGGTTTGGCTCTGTCCATCCTTGCAGAGAAAATTCCATTTCTGACCCTGAGGACATACTAGCATGGAGCATTTTGCTGTGTCATCTGTCCCCGACACCTCACAGCTAGCATCCTCAAGCCTTTCCTTTCGGAAGGACTCCTCTATAGAAGCTCTTGGATTTTTAGATGCATTCCGACCACAAAAAGATCTTGTTAAAATGCACAGTCTACAGCTCAGTGGTAGAAGTCTTGCCTAGCCTGCATGAGGCCCAAGATTTGATTCCCCAACACAGAAGAAGGAAAGAAGGAAGGATGGAAAGAAGGAAGGAAGGAGGGAGGGAGGGAGGAAGAAAGAAAGAAGGAAGGAGTCAAAATGCACATTCTGAGCTGGTAAAGTGTTTGCCTTGAAGCATAAGGAGCTGCGTTTGGGTCCCAGAACCATCATTTTAAAGGCCAGGCATAGTGGTGCACGCTTAGCCTATCCTATGTGAAGAGGACGACAGGCAGATAGATCCCTGGGGCTCCCTGAGCAGCCAGCCTAGCCTACTTGGCAAGGTCTCAGTCAGGAAGAGACCCTGTCTCAAAACTACATGGTGAATGGAACCTGAGGAATGACACCTAAGTGTGTCCTGTGACCTTTGAATGTGTGCACACACATGCACCCTCAGAGATACATGAGCAAAAAATAATTAAAGTGCAGATTCTGATGCAGCCATTGGGGTTGCCAGGGTCTGCATCTATAACAAGCTGAGATCCTGTTTGAACAAAGAGCGAGAAGCACAGCTACAGATTCAGGAACCTGGGTCCAGACGCCAACCAACACAGGGTTCTGCATACTCCATGGGACAAGCCCATCACAGCCTGCTGGAAGCAGCAAGCTACGTCCCAGCAGTTTAAGGGCAGATGGAAAGCTTGAGCTTGGAGGTTGTCATCTGATTGCTACTTACAGTGTGACCTTGAGGAAGACGCTGAATCCCTCAGAGCCTCTTTTTCTCCTCTGTAAAATGTGGACAATCACGTGACCCACTGAAACAGAATGCATAGGACAGCCCTGTGGGTAGCACTGAGTTGTCACCTTTGAATCATAGGAAAGCACCAAATCCCCCATTGCTCTGCTCCTGACTGTGGATTCATCCTGTAGGATGATGGATAATAGAAGATGGGTGTTTCTGAGCCCGAAGAGCAGACTCTCGTGCAAAAGAAGCCAGGAGGTAGAGAGAAGAGATTGTGAGAAGCAGACAGGCAGGCATGCTGCCTCTCTGCTTTCAGCTGCTACACTGGAAGCCTAGTGTAAAGCTAGTCAGCCCTGGCCCTGGGAGCTTTGCTCCCTCAGGTAGCATCTCTTTCAGGATAGGTGGGTAATGGGCAATCCTATCCAGTTTCTAATTTGCTGACAGTGTAAGGAACTTGGAGAACAGAAATCATTTCATCTATTCTATTCTGACTACTTGTGATGGCTATTCTTGGTTGTCAACTTGACTATATCTGGACTGAACTATAATCCAGAAATGAAGGGCACACTTGTGATCCAGATCTTGAGGCAAGAAGACAACATGCCTTTGGTCAAGACCTGGAGGCTGGAGAGCACACCTTTCATCCGGGCCACACCTTCTGCTGGAAGCCTATACAAGGACAGTGGAAGAAGGAATGGTTCATTCCTCCTCATCTGCTTGCCCTGGCCTTGTCAATATGGCCATTCCTTCTCTGGCATTGGAGCCTACTTCTTCAGAAGACCAGCTGAGATACCATGCCTCGTGGGGCTATGCAGCGACTAGATTATTGGACTTTATCTTCACAACTAGCCACTATTGGACTGCAGCCTGTACATCATTCCAATAAACTATAGATAGATAAATAGATAGATAGATAGATAGATAGATAGATAGATAGATGTAGATATATAGATACAGATTCATTCCATAAGTTCTGTGACTCTAGAGAGAACCCTGACTAATACACTACAGTGTTAAATTTCCCATCTCAGTAGTGTAAATAGCTCGGTGTCTGAGACCTTAGACTCACTTATGATCTTCTAGGCTCCAAAGGGTTTGGGTAGCCCCCATCACTCTGGCTCTGCTATCAGCAACACACACAGTTTGTCACCTAGGCTCTGACTGGCTCCACCTGACACCCACCACTGTCTTTAGTGGTCACCCCACCAGCTTGCATCTCTAATATGCTGGGGTCTCCACTGCAGCTGGGGCTGTAGCTTCACCAGCGGCCTCCTGGCCTCTCTATGGGAGCACCATCCCTGCCACATGGTGCCAAGCCTCGGCTGCTATATACATAACTCCTTCATACCTTCGAAACCAGTACCATGTCTGCGACTCTTACACATTACCAAGCTTGGCCACCAAGTTGAGAGGTAGCCTAAGCCTCTTCTCTAGACCACAGCTTCTGTATGATGACCTGAGTGAATAATTCCCAAAAGACTTCATTTCAATGGTGCTGGTCTCTCTTTAATCACAGCTGATCATGTTATCAGTCCAAGCTGGCCAAAAATCACAGATTATTTATGTATGTGAGTGCTCTATTTGCATGTATGCCTGTGTGACAGAAGAGGGCACCAGATCCCATTATACATGGTTGTGAGCTACCATATGGTTGCTGGGAATTGAACTGGGGATCTCTGGAAATACAGCCAGCACTCTGAACCACTGAGCCATCTCTCCAGCCCAAATCACAGATTCTTCGTTCAAAATATCACATGAATAGCCCCAACACTCAGACTTCCCTCTGAAACTTCACAAGCCAGGCCGACATCATTTTCACTGCTCTCAGTATTAACTTACAAGTTCCCACGGCAACTCATTGAGCTCTGAGCACTCAGTGGGTTCCCTAGCCCAAAGCTACAAGATCATCCACTTCCTTCTCGCTACATAGTCCAAAATCTAAAAGCAACATGGCCAGGTCCATCACAGCAACACCCCACTCACTCTGTTAATAGTTTCTTTCTGTTCTCCTTACTTTCTGCTGCTGTGATAAAACACTGACCAAAACCAACCTATGGGGGTGGTAATTTCCCATCACTGAGGGAAATCAAGGCAGGAACCTGGAAGAAGGACGCTGCCTACTGGCTTGGTCCCCATTGCTTGCTCAGCCTACTTTCTTATAGAACCTAAGACTACCTGCTTAGGGATGGCACCGCCCACAGTGGGCTGGGCCCTCCCACATCAAACATTAATCACGAAAATGCCCCACAGGCATGCACACAGGCCAATCCAGTGGAGGCAATTCTTCAAGTGAGGTTCCTACTTCCCAACTAATTCTGCTTTATGTCAAAGTAACAAAAACTAACCAGTACAGGGGTGTTACTTCTCTGAGGCAGCAATGATGGGCAGTCAATCTTCAGGCCCTACCAAGCTCCTCCTAGCTACAATCATCTTTTATTCCTTCCTGCCCACAGACATCTCAATTTATCCTCTGTCACAAAGGAGAATGATTGCAAGGTCCTACCCTCTTTTTCATGAGGAGAAAAAGAAAAATAATATTGTTTTCCTGCTCGGAGCTTTGTCAGAAATGCCTAGAAGGCAAAATTAAACCTGAGATCAATCAAAATCTTGAGCGAAGAGATGAGCCAGACCTCAGGGCTCAGGCTCCACAGACCCCTGCCAGCCACAGGGAGTCCAGCCCTGGCAGGTGACCTAGCCCTAGGGAAGAGTGCTGCTGCCTTCCTGTCCCAGGACTTGCCTTCTGGTGATGCTGTCTTTACCCCATCCGGGTTTCAGCTACATACTCCTGGCCCTCCCTCACCATCTGTCCTCCAGAATGACATCAACGCAGAGGACTAAGGACCCTGAACTGTGAGTGTGGCCTTTCTAATACTCTAAGGATGGTCTCTGTGACCCTCCAAACCTAGCGGTTAGCAGCTCAATGTTGTGTCTTTCCCCCGTCATAAGGACTGAGTTGGGTTGATTGAGGATTTTCTTTTTTGTCCTTTTAAATTGTAAGTAGCTGCAACCCAAAATGTCACAAATACAAAAATAACATCTCTTGACACTCTGAATCTTAAAAACACTTCTTGGGATGAGGTCTATGTTCTGTCTCTCCACATCCACTTGGCTAGTGCCTCTGTGTACGTGTGCAAGTGCACGTGCCCACTTGTGTGTGTGTGTGTGTGTGTGTGTGTGTGTCTTTGTCTCTGTCTTTGTCTGCCTCTGTCTCTACTTCTCTTTCTTTGTCTCTCTGTCTCTTTCTCTGTCTCTGTCTCTCTGTCTCTGCCTCTCTCTCTGTCTCTTTCTCTCTCTCTCCTTTTCCATATCTGGTTGATAAGAATCACTGCTTTTCATCCTTCCCTATTTTTGCAGGCTTCATGGTCTCCGTGGTACTTTTCCCATCTCTGCCTCCCTCTTGCCCCCTCAGACCTGCCCACCAGAGCTTCCTCCCCAGCCCCAGCTCAGGCACAGCCATTGGCCAGAGACTGTGAGTCTACCTGTACGTAGGACCCAGTTGCCCTGCACCTCAGAAGCCTTCACTTCTGCTTTCAGACCTGCTTTGTTGTTCTCTGGGCAGAAGTTCCCTGGGGCAGTGCATGGAGTTGAGACTTAGGGGAGTGAGGGCCTAGGCTCACTCCCAGTACCGTGGGCTACCACCATGATGATGGGGCCAGAGGACTGACTACCTCATCTAGGCAGTGGGAGCCATGGCAAGAGCAGTATGGCAAGGTGGCTGGGGACCAAGGAGGGGACTGATGGTGAAGGACACATCAAAGGACACCACTGAACAGATGATAACTCCAGTTTTCTTTCTCAGAACACCTGGCCTTGGTGTCCACTCTCCGTCCCTGCCAGTCTTTCCCAAGGCAGCCAAACAGGAAAGCTGCCCTCACATAAAGAATTGGGGCTTTGGTAAAACACACAGAGGTTCAGTGCTGGCCTCTGAGCAGACATGCCTGTATCCAGTGTTGAGTCTCCCAGGGCCTCTGTGTCCTCACTCATCAAATAAGGTATAACTAGCTCACAGTGTTCCTCACAAGTTCACAGGAGACGATGGTCTTTACAGACATGGAAGGCGCCACTGTCTCTTGGTTTCTCTTCAAAACTTCTTCCCACCAAGGGTGATGGCACACACCTTTAATCCTAGCACTTGAGGGACAGAGGTGGGCAGATCCCTGTGAGTTCAAGGCCAACCTAGTCTACATAGTGATACTCTGACTCAAAAAAAAAAAAATCTTCTTCCTATGACCTCTACTGTCTTCTCTATAGGAAAATTTGGACAATTTCTCCTAAGAAAGCTCTTTCATTCAGTCAGTCCACTCACAAGAGTTTTCTGAGCACCTACACTGTAGCTAGTCCCTTGTCAGGCACTGGGTTTAAAATCAAATGGGACAGTCCCTGCTATCTAGGGGATCACAAGCCAGCAGGAGAGACAGGTAGGATAGGCGGCCTCAGAAACATAGAGGAAGGGGGACGGGAGCCATCAGATTAGTGAGGACAGCCCACACCCTCTTTGGAGCCATGGTCCCATTCAAGGTGCCTCCCTCTCTGGGCCTTCAGAGGACAGCTCACATGAAAAGACAGGGACTGGGAGCTGTCGGTATCTAAGGCTTGTAAGTCTCCCGTGCCCTGTTCCACAAAATCCTGTTGTCAAGAAAATGTGAAGATTGTGGGATGGGGAGGTGACTTTGCTAGTGAAGTGCTTTATTGCCTTACAATCATGGGGTCCCCCAGAATCCATACTCTAAAAGGGGGTGGTAGGAGGCAGAATAGCACACGCTTAAAATCTTGTTGCTGGGGAGACTGAGACAGGTGGATCCCTAGGACTGGCTGGCAAGTGAGCCTAGCCTTTTTGGCAAGTTCCAGGCCTGTGAGGAATTTGCATCAAACAAGATAAAGAGTGCTTCAAGTTTCCCTATGACTTCCGTATGAACATGCACACACATGCACCCACCCACACACACACACACTCACACACACACACACACACACACACACACACACACACACACACACGTACACATGCATGCACCTCACCACTCACTGTAAGAGGACCTTGCCCATCACTCATAACCAGGCAGCCTGCCGTCTGCCCCTGCACCCCTCTCTTTGGTCAAGGCTGAGAGGTGCTGCAGGGGTCTTCAGGATGAACTGGAATGAATTGAAGTCTCATGCTAGCATGGCACACAGCTGCCGGAGTTAATAAGGAAGCTACAGCAGCTTCGGGAGGCAGTTCAGGACTTTGAGCTATTTATAGACACTTCAATATGCACAAGCGTTGCTTTACACTTTCCATTAACCCCTCCGAGGTTTGAACCGGCAGATTAATTTCCCGGTTCTCTGAGGAATACTGGCCTTTATTAACCCCATTAGGACATTTTCTTCAGGGGTTCAATTCTCTGTATATGGGGAAGAAAAAAAACCTCAACATCTTCATAGGCCTGTTCAATTTACCTTGTGCTTCTTAAGTTATAAAAATAATAATGATTTTTAAACTCCAAATCATAAAAATTCCACTTTTCATAGCAAATAAAACTCATGGCTGGGGCATGCAATTAAAAGAAATGTTTCACAAGCCATGCATAAGCATGATGCCTTATACACTTGCAAAAATGGTAGCATAAATGGCTTTGTATTTGCTTACACTGGAAAAAAAAGAGAAGACTTAGCACATGAGTTGAGCTCAAGTCCCATGTCTGCCACCACTGACTTTGGGCACAACTTTCCACTTCTCAGGCTGAGGTTGCCTTTGACATAAAAGAAGAGAGGAGAATTCAGTTGAAGAAAGTCTGAATGGCTTTCAAATATTTGAGCATGAAAATTCTCCAAGTGATGGTTCAGAGGGGCTGGCCATGTGGCTTGGTTGGTAGAGTGCTCACCTAGCATGCATGGAGTCCTAGGTTCAATTCCCTGAACTGCAGAAGCCAGATGTAGTGGTACATACCCATAATTCGAGCACTCAGGAGGTAAGAGTGGGAAGATCAGAAATTCAAGCTTATTCTCATCTGTGTTGCAAGTTCAAGACCAGCCTGGGCTGTATGTGACCATGTACCAAATGCTTAAAAATGAAATTGCAAATCAGTTCCATTATATAAAGTAACAAATGCTCCAGCAGGCCAGGGCTTCTGAGTTCCACCCAGTGTTCCCTCTTCTCCCCGTGTTGGGTCCTTCAGGATACTCCATGGAACTCTGAGGGATCCCCGGAACATAGCTTGAAGCTTCTTGTTGAGTAAGTTTTAAATCTTTCATAGCCCCAAGCTTTGTATTCTTGTTGCCAAGTTCTTGTTTCGATCAACCCACCCAGCACCTTAGGGAGTCCTGCTGTCCTAAGTAGTTCTAAACCTATACGAGAAGAAGCCTTCCTAACAACTCAGAACCATCACCTCCCTTAGGGTTACCACATGTGACATGGTTCTGCCACCTCAGAGCACAAAGGTGTTCGGTAAGAGACACGCAACAGAGGTGGCCCCACTGGACAGGGACAAGAATAGAATAAGGAGACTGAAGAAATGGCTCGAGGGCCCCAGGAAGACACAGAGAAGCGGCAAGCCACGTCTCCAAGCACATGGAAGGGAATTTCTCAAAGACGAGGTCCACCTACCACACATCCTAGAGAACGTGGAGACAGAGTGAACATGCTCACCATCCTTTAGGCAACAGCCGGCCCTGAGCATGAGTAGCCCCAAGAGCAGTGGACAGAGAAAGGTAGATACCATCCCAAGGTCCAGAATGTCAAGGCCACTAAGCCCCCAACCCAAGGGCATGGGGCACAGGCTGCACCTCCAAAACTCTGAAACTCAGGGAATCCCACTGAAGGTATTTGAAGAGAAGACTGAGAGGGTGAAATGTACCTTTGCAAAAAAAAAATATCTGGCTGTTTGTGGACACTGTGTGGGGAGAGGGAACAACTTGATCAGAGGCCAGTCCACGGGTGTGTTGCCCAGAGATAGCCATGGGCCCGTGGTGGCAGCGGGTACGATGAGAAGTGGATTGGCCTGAGAGCACTACAGGAAGTGACATCAGCAGACGTTGGTGACTGGTTTGGTGTGGGGTGATCACTGTGATTCCTCGGGTTCTGCTTGAGCAAATGTGTAGACAGACATTACTTGAGCTCTCCAGAGAAACAGAAATGGTACAGGACATTTTTTTTTTTTTTGAAATGGGTTTTCCCATAGTGCAGGCTGGCTTCAACCCTGCTTATAGCTGAAGATGACCTCAGACTGCTGATTCTCCTGCCTCTACTTCCCAATTGTGGAGATTACAGGTGTGCACCACCATACTCAGTTTATGGGGTGCTGGGAATCAAACCTGGGACTTCGTGCACAGCAGGCAAGCAGTCTGCCAACTGAAGAGCAATTTCTTACAAACAGTGTTTCCTGCGATTATGAAAGCCGGCAAAGGCCAAAACTACAGTGCGAACTGGCAGGCTCAAGGCCCAGAAGAGCTGATGGTGAGGCCCACTCCAGCAGCAGACAGGTAGAGAACCATTCTTACCTGAGGAGACTTGTCTTTGTGTCCTATTCAAGTCTTCAGCTGATTGGAGAAGGCTTGCTCACACTGTGGTGGGCAATCTCCTTCCCTCTGTTATAATATTAATATCATATAAATTATCACCCTTGCAGACACATGAGGAATACAGTCTGACCAAATACCTGGAGACTCCACGGCCAAATCAAGTAGACACTGACCATCACAACAGTGATGCCTGTTTCTGGAGACCAGGGGAATCGAGGGAGCGTTAGGTAAAGCACACATGCCCAGGGAAAGATAAAACTCAGTGAAGAAAGGGTGCTCTGCAGGTCCAAGGAATCCCAGGGAACTCTGAGCAGTGAGATCAATTTTGTCAATCCTTGCTGTCATCATCAGTAGCCTACAGTGTGAACAGAACCCCGCAGCCGCTACTGAAGAGGCCAAGACGAGCAGATGGCACAGCTCCTGCCCCTTGATAGGAAAAAACTATGGAACTCATGTAGTCTGGCCTCCAAGAGGGGTGATAGAGAAGCCCCCAGATAGCAATGGGAGGTTGTCAGGGAACAGTGTTGGCTCTGTGACTGCCTCATAGTCCTGCATGTGGCATACTAGGCCCTTCTAGGTCTGAGACTTCCTCCTCCCAATTCTGCTTCCCTCACTGCTATGGGACGGTCGTTCTGTATGCTGTGAATATGTGCTCCTTCCATTGGTTAATAAAGAAGCTGCTATGAACTATGGCAAAACAGAATACAGCCAGGCAGGAAATCCAAGCAGGGGTACATGGAGAAGAAGGCAGAGTCAGAGGAGATGCTAAGAGCTGCTTGGAGAAGCAAGATGTAATGCAACACAGGTAAAGCCACAAAACACGTGGTGATACATAGATTAACAGAAATTGATTAATTTAAGTTATAAGAGCTAGTTAATGATAAGCCTGAGCCATAGGCCAAACAGTTTGTAATTAATATAAGCCTCTGTGTGTTTACTTGGGACCGAGCAGCTGTGGGACACAGGAAAACTTCTGGCTACACTTCACTCTGCATCTCACAAGCCACTAAGCAATCTCTGGTTTCCACATTCCTGAAGTGAGGGTAAAAGCACACAGACTCAAATGTCATGATAATTACCCAGGATGGTGCTTAGCATGGTGCTCAGTGCAGAGTAAGCATGCAGTAACTGTTGACTACTGTACTACTGTACTGCTGCAGTCGTCCTTGACATCACTGCCGACTTCAGAATCTAACACATGACCCTGGCTTTGGTGGCTACTTATTAGCCGAAAACCTTGGCTAGGTCATTCAACATCCCTGCGACATGTAACAGCACTGCTTCTTGTCTCTCAGGTCAGTTGTGAGGATTCAAGGAGTCAAGCAGAGAAAGCTGAACACTCAAGGACACTTTAGCTGAGTGCAGCATGACAGGATGGCCTCTGTCACAACACACAGTTCTATTTAGCACCCCTGTGGCTATTTCATCTGAGACACTCTTCTCCATCTACCAAGTATCCCTTCACATTGGGAACCTGTTCACAGCCTTTTTACCAGAAACTTCTGACACCCACACCTGCTCAAACCACCTTCTTGCCTGAGGCCTCCCCTGTCCCTGACTTCCTAGAGAACATGAGAGGATGTCCAGAAGAAGCAGAGGTCCACAGACCCAGAGCGTGCTCTGCTGTGTGGCCTGCAGATGTCCATTCCACTCCTTAATGAGCTGGCAAGAAGAGAGTTCTCATCCCAGCTTGCTCCTCCTGCCTGTAACAACAGCAAAATAGTAAACAGTACCTCTCTGCCCCATAGCACAAGGAAGGAAGGTCATGTTGGGCCTGTGTGTTAGAAAATACTCCAGCAGTACCATCCTACAGTGGACCTAGGGTAGACCTAGGTTGGACCTCTTGTACATGCCATTCACTTGAGGTAACAAGCAGAGTCCAAGCAGGCACCATCCCCCCCACGTTGACACTTCAGAGCTTGGCACAAGCAATATCTTCCTGCCTCTTACCCAAATAGCGATAATCTCTTTTAGGCCATTAATTCAAAGTGCTGGCATCACACAGATCCTAGGAGGTACTCACCATCTCAGATACACCTACTATTAACAGAGAAAATGAGCAAGGAAGAGGCTGAAAAAAAAACTTATACAAGGGACTGGGGAAATAACCAGTAAAGTGCTTGCCATGAAATCTTGAGAACCTGAGTTCTCATCCTCGTGACTCCTATAAAGTCTGTACTTTTACATCCCTGCAAAACTGAGGACTAGGGAGGCAGAGGTAGGTGGATCCCTGGAGTTTTATGGTCAGTCAGTCTAAGTAATTGGCAAACTCTCGATTCAGTGAGAAACCCTGTCTCAAAACATATGGTGGAGAGCAATCACGGAAAATACCTGAGGTCAATGTCTGGCCTCCACTGGCTGGTGCATACATGTGAATGTACATCCACAGGCACATGTGTACATATACATACACACACACACACACGTAGATGTAACCAACCTTCTTATTAAATAAGAAACACAGAACCAATGCAAAGAAGAAAGCCAAGAGGTCAGAGCTAAGAGCTAAAACCTTACCCTTCCTCCTGCGGTGGTCCTACCTCTCCGAACCAGAGCTACCCCTGTGTTAAAGTCTTTATATAGAGTTCCTGTCCTGCCTTCTCATTGGTTGTAAACCCAACCACATGACTGCCTCCTCACGGCCTGTCTGTATAGGCCTCCAGGTTTTCCATGATTGGTATTAAGATTAAAGGCATGTGTATCCAATAATGGCTGTATCCCTGAACACACAGAGACTTGCCCAGCTCTGCCTACCAAGTGTTGAGATTACAAGAGTACACCACCACTGCCCTGTTTTCCTATGGCTTGCTAATAGCTCTGACCCCCAGGCAACTTTATTTATTAACCTACAAATAACATTTTAATACAAATAAAATATCACCACACACACACACACACACACACACACACACACATACACCAAAAAACTTACACAAGGTGCTGGAGACGTAGCTCAGCTGACAATCTTTAAATAGCATGTCCAAAGCCCTGTTCCCATGTTATGATCAGACCACTTTCCTGTCCAAGAATGACTTCTGTCTTAGTTAGGGTTTCTATTGCTGTGAAAACAATTATCATTGAAACTCTCATAAAGGAAAACATTTAATTGGGCCTGGCTTACAGTTTCAGAGGTTTAGTCCATATCATCATGGTGGGACATGGCATCATGCAGGCAGACATGGTGCTGGAGAAGGAGCTGAGAGTTCTACATCTGAATCCACAGGCAGCAGAAGATTGTGACACATTGGGCATGGCTTGAGCATATGAGACCTCAAAGCTCACCCGCACTGTGACACCCTTCCTCCAGCAAGGCCACACCTACTCCAACAAGGTCACATCTCCTAACAGTGCCATTCCCTATGGGACAAGCATTCAAGCACATGAGTCTATGGGGACCAGACCTATTCAAACCACCACAGCTTATTTTGGCTTGATGTCAAGATCTGCTGCCTCTAGCCAGATGCAGGACCCATGTGAGACTTCGTATGGCATGTTCTGACTAGGGATACAGCCTAGTGGGAACGCATTTACCTTGCTATCAGAGGCCTTGGGTTCAGTCCCCAACACTGGGGGTGGAGAGGGGTAGGAATAGAATTTTTGATGGGTCCTTAATATGATAGACATGTGTCTCAATGTGGGGGTTGTTGTCATTTTTTAAGACATGGTCTCTCTTCATAGCCCTAGCTGACCTGGATCTCACTATGTAGAGCAGACTAACCTCCAACTCACAGAGATCTGCTTGACTCTGTGTCCTGAGTACTGGGATTAAAGATGTATACTGCCTGAGAATAGCCATAGCAGCAGCTTGGGTTTGGCGTGAGGGAACATTTACAGGCACTGAGCGGGAAGAGTGGGAGAAAAGGTCCTTGATGTCACTGTGGCTTCTGAGTCACAGCCTGTGAAGTGTGATTGGAATTGCATAATTCATAGTAAGGATCCCTTCAGCTCCATGACTGCTGAAGTCCAGGGCTATCTGCTCTCCAGGGAGGTCGGCATTCTACCACACACACAGCTCTTCTTTATGGCCTGGGTGTAAACAACGAGGTGAAAGAAGGTGGAATACACAAGAAGGGGTTTAGTTCGGTATCCAATATTCTATTTCAATAAACATTTGTCAATCATCTGCTCCAAGAAGAAGACAGAGGCTCTTCAGTCAAACTCGCCAGTTGTTCACCAGCTGGCCCTGCTACCTGTCTCCTTGGCCCTGGACCCCCAGTGTCCCATACACCCTCATTTCTGCAATCCTGACCTACTCTGTGTCCACTGCCTCCTGGGATACTCAACACCACCTAGTTGATCTATAAAACTCCTATTTATCTCCCAGTGCCCAGGTCCCAGGTATTTTGATGATGGAGAAGGGGAAAACATCTCCAAGATGTTTCATTTGGTAGTTAACCTAGCCGCTCCCTGCTAGACTGTGACATCCCCAAGATCCACAACCATGTCCCAATATCTGCATCAACTAAGAAGTCCAATTATATAAAAAGAAAACCACTCCATAACCTGAACGGGGGAGGCAGGGCGCCCGAGTTTCCTCTCCCTTGACTAATGTGAGTCACTGTTGTTCCTTTCCAAGCAGTAGCTGCAGATAGCTCCATCCTCCCACACCAAGACCTATAGGTTAAACCAAGGAGTGTGGATAATACAAGGTACCTACCCAACAAATTGCTCCACTTTCTAAAATACTAACCCAGGATGGAGCACAAATCCATTGTAGTCAACACCATGCCCCCCCCAATCACATGCCCAAATAATTTCATAAACTCAGGTCCCTCTTTCCTCAAACACTCTGTGGTTTTCCTTTGGTGAAACAAGCTAGGAACTCAGCTCTGACTCAAGACCCAGGTCTGGTGGCCTTAGGTGGGCCATTGGCATCTGTTCCTGTCCCCACCTCAGCAGAGTAGGACTCCAACATCGTCTGTTCCTTCTCCAGACCACACTCCACTGCTGCACACCCTGCAGTGTGGTTGGAAGTTTCTCCAGTCCTGCCCAGCCTCGCGGTCCCACAGCCGCTTATAAAATAATCACTCAGAACCGTAATATTATTTACAAACTGTATGGTCTATGGTAGGCCTCTTCCTAGCTAGCTCTTATATCTTAAATTAACCCATTTCTATTAATCTATGTATTGCCATGTGGCTGTGGCATTATCGGTCTGCTGGCATCTTGCTGTTCCTTAGGCAGCAGCTGGCATCTCTCCCTCCTCTCCTTTCTTTTCTCCATATATCTACTTAGATTTCCCACCCACCTGTAAGCTGCCTTGCCATAGGCCAATGCAGCTTTATTCATCAACCAAGCAGAGCAACACATATTCACAGTGTACAGAAAGACATCCCACAGCACTGCAGTGCCCTTCACTTCCAGGGATACACAACTCCGCCCCAAGATGCCCTTCCCTGGTGCCAGGGCTACTTCTTCCTAACAGCTGATGTTCCACAACATAACCCAGGTGGATACAGAGCAGGCTGCACCAGGAGTCATCTGCAGCTAGAGTTTTCCTGCCTGGCCCACAGTCAGGGCAAATCTCTCTCACCCGCCAGTCCCACAGCCACTCAGACCCAACCAAGTAAACACAGAGACTTATATTGGTTACAAACTGTATGGCCGTGGCAGGCTTCTTGCTAACTGTTCTTACAGCTTAAATTAATCCATTTCTATAAATCTATACCTTGCCACATGGCTCGTGGCTTACCGGCATCTTCACATGCGGCTTGTCATGGTGGCGGCTGGCAGTGTCTCTCTGACTCAGCCTTCCTTCCCAGCTCTATTCTCCTCCTTGTCCCGCCTATACTTCCTGCCTGGCCACGGGTCAATCAGTGATTTATTTATTGACCAATCAGCAACACATTTGACATACAGGCCATCCCACAGCACTTCCCCTTTTCTTTTCTTAAAAAGGAAGGTTTTAACCTTTACACATCTCCAAAGTCAGCTTGGTATATTTGGGAATTTGGACGTAGTTTTTCTTACTACTTCCTGCTGGAGGGGGGTGCTGTATCTTATGGGGACACAAAGAATATTTTAGGATTATGGAATAATCCGTGAGGGTGTATCATCTGAGCCAGTCTCCTTGAAACGGTTTTGGATGTTGGATCATCTGGGCCATGGTGTCATCGGAGACCTTTCAGGGGGTCTTGGCTGGTCAAACCTGATGTATCTTAATCTGGAACAAATCCATAGCCTCTGGCTTTCTGTGGAAACAAAAACAGAGCCTCCTTTCCAAAGCAACATATCCTTACATCCAAATTTTGAAGTCAAGGTACCTTTAAAATATACATTTTGGCATAACTCAACAGCTTTTGCAATCAAATGTTTTTCTTCAGTTACGAATATCAAAGAGAACATAATCCAGATTCTCTGTGTGGTAGCCATCTTTACGTGGCTTATTTTTTTATATTAGCTTGAGCCTATTGTTTTAAACTTCAGCCTTCTAAGCCTGAAAGGGCACTGGCGCTGCTGGCTCTGCCCACTTCAGCTTCCCAACATGGCGGTGATACGTTTTCCGCCAGCTCTGGGAGCCATCAACTCTCAGAAATAGTGGGTCTATGCTTCTATCAAAGCAGCGTGTAGCCCAGAAACCTCTTTTTTCTTTTGTTTTGTACTAGCAAAGGCTAAATCCACCACACAGCTTAATGTGCCACTTGCAGAGGCCTCATTCCCGCCATACTGCAGGTCGAGCATGCACGCATGCTAGGAACCCGCCAGTAGCTCAAACCGGCAGCTGCCGCTCATTTGAGAGAGACAATTAGGAAGCTGTTTTTAGCTCCATTTTAGAATCTTTTTTCTCAGTTTTTAGGTGGAAACTCTTGCCCCACGTTGGGCACCATTTGTAGCTAGAGTTTTCCTGCCTGGCCCACAGTCAGGGCAAATCTCTCTCACCCGCCAGTCCCACAGCCACTCAGACCCAACCAAGTAAACACAGAGACTTATATTGGTTACAAACTGTATGGCCTTGGAAGGCTTCTTGCTAACTGTTCTTACAGCTTAAATTAATCCATTCCCAAAAATCTATACCTTGCCACATGGCTCATGGCTTACCGGCATCTTCACATGCGGCTTGTCATGGTGGCGGCTGGCAGTGTCTCTCTGACTCAGCCTTCCTTCCCAGCTCTATTCTCCTCCTTGTCCTGCCTATACTTCCTGCCTGGCCACGGGCCAATCAGTGATTTATTTATTGACCAATCAGCAACACATTTGACATACAGACCATCCCACAGCAGTCATCTGAGACATCACAAAGCAAAGCCTCCCTGCACATCTCTGAGGATCTCAACCAAGCACCACGTGGTTCGTAATTTTCCCTCCTCCCCAGCCTGCATCCCACACAGAGCCCCAGGACAGGAAAGGAAGTCACTCTTGGTCAGCACTTCATGTGGCTTCCTCATTTTTGCCTTCCGTGCTGTTTTTAAATTTGCAAAGTCGTCATGACATTGCTCCACTTCTGAGACCACTTCTGAGGCTCCAGCATCTCCCCTGGTGGCGCTTGCCTGTTTATTGCAAGCAGAGGACCGCAACCTCAGGCCCTTAATGGGAACACAAGTTAATGAGTGGGCACCAGCAAGAGGAGCATCCACTAGAGGGAAGAAAGGAAGAGTCCTGAGGCTTAAACGTCCGTAAAACATCTGCAAACAGGACTGGGGAGGGCTGCTGGGAGCGTCTGGTTCTGTTTAACACGCAGTTAGCCTTTGAGAACGCTGCTTGCTAGAGACAATGGCCCATGTATGGACCTTTCATCCATTTCTCAGCCTCAAAGGCTGACTGCCTTTTGTCACAGCTCATGCTCCAACAATGCACCATCTCCAAGGACAGGAACTGCGGTGGGCCCCTCTCTTCAAAGGCATTCTGGAAGAAACTGCGGCTTTTCTCACCAAGGAAAATGTGATCCTTTTTTTCTCAGCTCTACCAACTGTGAAGCAAAAAAAAAAAAAAAAGAGTGATCAAAAATAACAAAAGTGTTTAGGGTTTTGTTTTTTTTTCCCCTCTTTCATTCTTTCTCTCCCTTTCCTTTCTGTCTCCAAAATGGTTCCTGAGCTGGCAAGGGCAGTACAAACAGTACTGACTCTTCAAAGATTCATAGAGAAACTGCATGCCCCTCTCCGTGTCCCCAGTGTTCTGTGGCTCAGCCCCCACCCCAACACCACCCTTGTCAGCAAGGAAACCAGGTCACCCATCGGATACAGGACAAACCACCCAACCTGGCTGTCTGAAAAGGGGAAGAAACAGCTGTCTCTGGCATCCCCTCTTCCATGAGAGAAGGAGGTGGAAACGTAACGAAACGACCTTTGTCTCCAACAAAAATTAATTCCCCCAGGAAGGGTTGTAAACCAGAAGCCACTTCGAAACGGTTTAAGAAACATGAGACCTGAAGATGAACCTCAATTTTGTCACCTGTAAAGTGAGGTTCTTGTACCTGACCCCACATCAAAGGCGTGCTGTAAGAATACGTGGAAAATGTCTTTAAAATGTCTGTGGTTTCTCAGAGTGGGGAGAAAGAGTATGAGACGAGGTTATAAAAGAAAGAAAGCATAAGGGCTGAAGAGACAGGTCAGCAGTTAAGGGTGCTTGGTCTTGCAGAGGACCCGGGTTTGAGTCCCAACACCCACATGGCTGTTCATAGTTCCAGTTCCAGGAGGTCTAGCGCCTTCCCTGGGCACCAGGAACATACACGGTGCACATACTCAGGTGCAGGCAAAATGTCCACACACATAAAACAAATAGTTTGATTTTTTTTTTTTGAGACAGGATTTCTCTGTGTGACGACTGCCTTGGCTATCCTGGAACTTGGCTCTATAGACTGGCCAAGTTCAGGCTGGCCTTGAACTCACAGAGATCCACCTGCCTCTGCCTCCCAAGTGCTGGGATTAAAGGCCTGTGCCAACACCACCAGCAGCTAAAATTTTTAATGAAGTGTGCCAGGGTTGCAGAAATAACTCAGTGGCTGAAGTTTTCTACACGGTCATGAGTACTGGAGTTTGGATCCCCCAAAATCCACATCAATGTGGATTGGGTGTGGTGGGCTGCCTATAATTCCACCTTCACAAGGGGGAGACAGGGGATTCCCAGAGCGAGCTGGCTAGTGAGATTACCCATATCAGTGAGCTCTGGGTTTGATTGAAAAACACTGCTTCAATGAGTAAGGTGGAAGAGAGATGAAGGATGGGTCCTCAGCTTTGTGCCTTCACATGCACACACACACACACACACACACACACACACACACACACACACACACACACACACACACAGGGTGAGGTGCACACACCCACCTGCAAACATGAATACACATACACACGAAAACAGAAAATGGAAGTTGATTGATTGATTGATCAATTACTTTAGTTTAGGCATGTCCATAAGTGAATGAGACAAGTTTCTAGGCAATGAGCAGAAACTGGCACACCAGGGCCTCTAAGAAGACATCTGAGATCCTGGAGAGCCGGGTCACTTCAGCTCCTGAAGGTGACCAGTGGTGCTGGTCACAGTAAGGATGGCCTCCCCAGAACAGAGAGAAGGGCCATCTTGCCTCACCACACCGCCAGTGCCCCATCTCACACGGCCTCCCCACAGCTCCAGCAACAGCTATCCCATCCTTCTCCAGATCCCAGTCCCTCCTCCACTGATAACCCACTGGCATCCCATTGACCACATCAAGCCACCTGACCATTAATCCACCACCATCACAGGCAACAGCCACCCACCACCTCCTTCACCTCTCATGTTTTGACTTAAAATGTTCCCACCCCCAAAAGGCTCATGTGTTAAGTGCTTGATCCTTAGTTGACTGTGCTGTTTGGGGAGGTTCTGGGAAACCAAGGCACTAAAGGAACAGCCTTCTCCACACACTCCTACCACCATGAAATGTTGCCTCACCAGGCGCCCAGCATCACAGAGCCAAACATCCATGAACTGAACCTTCTGAGATAGTGAGTGAAGTGATTCCAACCCTGGAGTTATTCTAGTACCCCACCTGTACCAACGTTTCATCCTTCTGTGCACTTCATCCCACCACCTCACCTTCATCCACCATCCTCACCTTCATCCACCATCCTCACCTTCATCCACCATCCTCACCTTCATCCACCATCCTCACCTTCATCCACCATCCTCACCTTCATCCACCATCCTCACCTTCATCCACCATCCTCACCTTCATCCACCATCCTCACCTTCATCCACCATCCTCACCTTCATCCCACCATCCTCACCTTCATCCACCATCCTCACCTTCATCCACCATCCTCACCTTCATCCACCATCCTCACCTTCATCCACCATCCTCACCTTCATCCACCATCCTCACCTTCATCCACCATCCTCACCTTCATCCACCATCCTCACCTTCATCCACCATCCTCACCTTCATCCACCATCCTCACCTTCATCCACCATCCTCACCTTCATCCACCATCCTCACCTTCATCCCACCATCCTCACCTTCATCCCACCACCTCACCTTCATCCTCACCACAACCTTACCGTTATAATCCCACCCAGACCACTACCTACCTCTGCTCCCCACCCACCCTGTTCTCACTGCATTCCCCACCGTGTTGGAGAAACAGCCTCCAAGGATGTGAGATCACTGGTCTCGGAGCTGTACACCCTTTAACTTTATCATCAGAGAACCTTCAACAAGTTGGCTGGAACAACAGCAGCAATAACCGCAGCATGGTGGTGAGTGCTGAAGTCCACCAGGGCCTATTCTAAGTGCTTTGCACTGACTCAGAACCACTGTATTCAGAAAGCTGCTGTTATTTTACAGGTTGGACGTTAAAACACAAAGACTCTAAGTAACCGGCTTAAAGTTTGCAGCCAGGAGCTGTCCAGCTGGGACTTAACCTGGACCAGGCTGCTTAGGGCCTGTGCCCTTATATAATTTGTCATACTGTCATCTCACAAATCAGTCTTGGACACCTTAGGGAAGGACATCTATTAGGTTCACTGGGTTTAGGATGCCAGTGCCATCAAGTAAAGCAGGGTACAGTGGCAGTTCACACTCTTAACTACCACCATTCACCTTCACCACCTGCTCAAAGGACAAAGCTGTTTCTCATAGCCAGGCCCCATGCTGACTGTGTACACTGTGTACACAATCTATTTTCTTCACCCTCACTGTAATCTGGTGCGCTTAGTGATAGAGTTAGGTACAAAATTATTCCTGTTTTAATATATATTAGAAAACTGCGGTTCAGAGAAGAGAGGAAGTCGCCGCCTAGTAAATATGTCTCAAAGGATTCACATGCCCCCAGCACGTACCAAGCATCCTGAGAGGTCCTCTCCCGAGGCTCCAGCATCTAGGATGGAGTCTGGAAAGGCCAGCTTTCAGTATGTGAGTGAGTGTGTGAGTGAGTGAGTGAGTGCGTGCGTGAGTGAGAGAATGAAACATGGCTCATAAGTGATGCGGGGTGAGGGGACAACCAAAAGCCCTTAAGGGTCAGAGAACCAGGCAGTTGCAGGAAGGTTCCTTTCAGTGTCCTCTGCATACTCCTCTCACAGACACCAGGCTGCTTCCTCCAGTCTGACCTACTTCAGGCCATGCAGGGTTTGCAGAGCTATTCCCTTGAACAAATGACGCTGACTTGAAGAAGTGGCTGCTGCCCTCTGCAATCAGATGCTTTGAGACTTCTCTTCTTCACCCTGCAATAAAGACAGTGACCTAAGTGCTGATGTAGCCCGAGGACAAGGGAAAGTGTGAAACTGTTCCCATTAAAATCAGCCCTGGGGGCAAAGAGTAAAGCCAAGCAGAGGCCCGACTGGGTCTCAGGTTTTCAGTACAGGATCACAACCTCTGTCCACTTGGAATGTTCTCCTACCCTACCTTCAAACCAGCTCTGCCCTCCCCAACACACACACACACACACACACACACACACACACACACACACACACACACACACACACTCCTCACACTGTATTAACAGGATCCCTACAACTGTGTGCCTGTCTTGGTCAGTCCTATTCATAGCAGAATAGCAAAGTAAATATCTTCTCCACTGTGCAAGGTTTGGGATGGGGGGGTGGAGAGGGGACGTGGGGAGGAGAGAGTTGGGGAAAGGGGCACTGTGAACAATAGCTCTCATGTTCTCACCTAGCCCTGGGGCGCTCACTCTTTCATCTCTCCTTCCTGGATTCACAAGACAAGGATTCTTCATCTCCTGGTGGGGAGCCACCACAGAGCCTCATCACAGGGCTCCAATCACACTGCTAACTCTAAGGAAAACTTGAACCAATTTTAGAACAAGGGCTAAGAGGCCAGAAGAATGAAATCCCTGCCGCAAAGTCTTAAAACATAAATTGTGAAATGTCTCCATCTTGTGGTTACCTGTGAAATTGCCACTCTTATTCCACACCCTGTAGACTGTTGGATAGTGGACACCATCTCCCCCTTTGCCGTGGAGCCTCGACAATCCATCAGAATGAGTGGCATTGGCAGAAGCAGCAGGCATGAAAGGCAGGTTTGCACCTCAGAAATACTTCCGCTGTGACGGTGAGATAGCTCAGGGACTGTAGGTGCTTCCTAGGCAAGCCTGACGACCTGAGTTCAATCCCTGGGATCTGTGTAAAGGTGGAAGGAGAGAAATAATTCCACATGGTTTACTCTGACCTCCAGATGTGAGCCACTGCACATGCTCACACACGTCATGAGTACTTACTCACACACTAACAGTAGTAGCCTTAGTAAATACTTCCGCCAGCGGAGATGGCCTGATGCAGGGGAGTGACTACGAACTGAAGCCATCAACTGAGAAACACAGGAAATGCCTACTTCATTTCTTGAAATGTTTGGTTCTGCCTTTGAGGCACAGTGGACTTTGAGGCACTGTCTCCTGGTTGCTGGGTCTTCATACAGTCAACCACCATGGTGGAGGTGCCGTCCTGGACACCATAAGCCTGTCCCCTCAGCTGTGAGCCTTTCACCTCTCAAGAAGCTTGACAGCTCTAGGAATATCCCAGTATCACTATGCCAAAGAGCCACCTCCTCTGAGATCTTATCTGACTCTGAGTCACAGAGACCAGCTCCTGCTTGCACCTATGCCTGCCTACCCCTCACACAGGGAGAGGTTTCCAAAGTTTAGTGGTCATGCTTGCCTCATACATTTTAATGCAGTATTCACCTTCAAGCTTTCTTGTTCAACCTCACTCTCACTCAAAATGCAAATTCCTAGAACCTAGAATATAAGTAGTCTGCCATCACGTAATTTAGTTTGGTTAGTTTTAAGATAGTTTCCCTTTCTCCCTCTCTCCCTCCTCTCTTCCTCCCTCTCCCCCCTCTCTTTCTCTCTCCAAGACAGGGTCTCATTATATAGCCCTGGCTGTCCTGGAATTCACTGTGTAGACCAGGCTGACTTCTAACTCACAGATATCCACCTGCCTCTGCCTCCCAAGTGCTGGAATTAAATGTGTATACAAGATACAAAAGAAAAAAAAAGTTCGAGGTCAGCCTGGTCTAGAGAGGTGGGCTATCAATAATAGTCCAGGCTGATCTCAAACTTACTATCTAGTAATGCCGGATACCAGAATTCCCACAACAATCTAGCCAAAGAATGACCTTGAACTTCTCATCCTCCTGCCTCCACCTCCTGAATTTTGTGATTATAGGTACCAGCTTTATATGCTGCTGGGCATCTAACCCAGGGCTTTGTGAATACTAGGCCAGAATTCTACCAACTAACTACATCCCTGCCCTCAACCTAGAATTGTGAATGATTAAGGAGGGGGAAACATGGATGGGGGATGGATGGATGGATGGATGGATGGATGGATGGATGGATGGATGGGAGCAAAAGCCTTCCTATAAATAAACTCCAAGGAAAGAGAAATTTAGAAACTTTAGCATTTAATCATATTGAAAGCCCAGCTTCACCATATCCCAACCCCCAAACACTGTCATCGCTGGGCCACGTTTCATCCATTCCCACCAAGTGAAGCAAAGTCAATGGAGACTTCGCAAGTGGCTGTTGAGCTAAATGCTTTAAGAACCTGGAATAGCATGCTCCAAGCATGCTGAAATCACACAAAGCTCAGGCTACCTGTTTACTGTAGGAGCAGCATCACAGAAGGTTGGAAGCAACAGAAGCCCAGCTCAGCTCCTCAGAAGCCATGCAATCTTGGACAAGCTGCTCAACTCAGCTAAGCTGTGCCCTCTGTTTAGAGTGTGGTTGTGAAGTGGTGCCACCTTCATGGGGTTCCATGAAACAAAGACTCACCACAGTCACTATTATGTAAAGCACAGTGGCTACCATGGAATTAACTAAACAAAGCAGCCACTGGCTATGGAGGAAATGTGAGACCAATAGACTGTCTCAGATCACATGATACCATAGCCATATCTGAAAATGTATTGGAGAGATGTCTCAGTGGTTAAGAGCACTGGCTTCTCTTCCAGGTTCAAATCCCAGCAGGCACAGAGGGGCTCACAGCCACCTGTAACTCCAGTTCCAGGAGATCTGTCTGATACGGTCTTCTGGTCTCCTCAGGTACTGCATGCACATGGTTCACAGACATGCATACAGGCAAAACACCCATGCATATAAAACAAAAATAAAATTTAAAAAATAATAAACAAAAAAGATGGAGAACAAAGAGGAAAACACCCAGCGTTGACCTCTGGCCTGCACAGAAGCACGCAGACAAGTGGACTTGACCTCACTATGCTGCTAGTTTGATGTCAGCTTGACACAGCTATAGTCATCTGAGAGGAGAGACTCCCAATTAAGAAAATGCCTCCATAAAATCGTGTTGTAGGAGGCCGGGCGGTGGAGGTGCACGCCTTTAATCCCAGCACTTGAGAGACAGAGGCAGGTGAGGCCAACCTTGTCTACAGAGTTAGTTCTAAGACAGCCAAGGCTACACAGAGAAACCCTATCTCAAAAACAAAAACAAAAAATCATGTTATAGGCAACCCTGTAAAGGCATTTTTTAAAATTAGTGATAGATGGGGAAGTGCCCAGCCCATTGTGGGTGGTGCCATCCCTGGGCTGGTGGTCCTGGGTTCTATAAGAAAGCAGGCTGAGCAAGCCAGTAAGCAGTGCCCTTCCATGACTTCTGCATCAGCTCCTGCTTCCAGGTTCCTGCCCTGCTTGAGTTCCTGCCCTGATTTCCTTTGATGATGAACAGTGATGTGGAAGTGTAAACCAAATAAACCCTTTCCTCCCCAAGTTGCTTTGGTCACAGTGTTTCATCACAGCAATAGTAACCCTGACTAAGACACACATTCACCTACATATGCCACATAAAACACACACCAGGCCAGGCGGTGGTGGCGCACACCTTTAATCCCAGCACTCGGGAGGCAGAGGCAGGCGGATCTCTGTGAGTTCAAGGCCAGCCTGGTCTCCAAAGCGAGTTCCAGGTAAGGCACAAAGCTACACAGAGAAACCCTGTCTCGAAGAAAAAAAGATGTATCTAGACTTTTAGACTCCACTCTGAAATGTGAAGACCTTAAAAGTTGTCATTCATTTTGTTAAGATTTATTTTTATGTGTATGAGCATTTTGCCCATGTGTATGTAAGTGCATCACATGGGTGTAGTGCCCACATAAAAGGCCAGAAGAGGGCATCAGATACCCTAGAACTAGAGTTACAGACAGTTGTGAGCAGTCGCCATGTTGATGCTGAGAACTGAACCCAGGTCCTCTGCAAGAGCAGTGAGTGCTCTCAACCACTGAGCCATCTCTCCAGCCCATCACTCCATTCTTACAAGGAACAAGAGAAGCAAACTGAAAACCAACAGCTCTTTGTAGATCCATCAGAGAACTGAGCTCACTGGACAGCATCCCCCCAAAGGTCACAGACAGGTGAACACAGATATTGCTTACTGTGAGTGGACGCCACAGGAGCTAGGATCGACAAAGAAGACAAGTAACGGGTGTGGGCTGACCTGAGAGGTCAAGCTTGCTGCTCAGTCCTAGCCCCCTACACATACACACACACACACACACACACACACACACACTTTAATGACATCTACTTCCAGGATCCATTTGAGAAAAGTTTCTTCATGTGCCCAGCGGGAGGGGGTGGCCGGGGGACAGAGGCTGCCTCAGCATTCTGCTCTATCAGAGCTGACCTTACAAGGAACACATCCTATTCTAGGCCCTTCTAGCCTAGCACCTGAACTAAAAGGGAAAACAGAATAGGGAGCACTTGTTGAAGGCCATAGCTCAGGGCCACATGCTTCTTAAGACCTAGGACCTTCTCAGGACACTCTACCCACACAGTCACCTCCTATCACCAACAGCGCTCCTATATGACCATAAAGTGCTACAGCTGAAGTAATTCCCAGGTCTAATTTAAGGAACTCCTAGGGAAAGCAAAGGTGCTTTTTGAAAAATGAAGTGGCTGGAAAAATGGCTCAGTGGTTAAGAGCACATAGTGTTCTTACAGAGGACCCGGGTTCAATTCCCAGCACCCACATCAGGCAGCTCACAACTGCCTGGAACTCCAGCTTCAGGGGGCTGACAGCACTCTGAACTCCTTGGCCACAGACACATGTACATAAACATAAATAATAATTTCTTAAATGAAGTATCAAGACTTAACAGCCACAATAAGCTAAAAACACAATGGGCAAGCCAGAGGAGCACTAGCCCTGCTCCTACAGTTCTCTATGCCAGTCCCTTTAGCCAGCACATCATGTCTCTCTTCCAACAGCACATGCTAAAAGGCAAAGCATCTGAAGAGACAAAAGCAGCGATAGAACCATGTGGTGGCATTGTATTCCCCAAAATATTGTGTACCCTAATAAACTTATCTGGGGTCAGAGAACAGACGGCCACTAGATACAGATGCTAGAAAATGGTGGCACTCATGCCTTTAATCCTAGCATTCCTGAGACAGAAATCCCTCTGGATCTCTGTGAGTTCAAGGCCACATTGGAAACAGCCAAGCATGGTGACTCACGCCGTTAATCCCAGAAAGCGAGCCTTTAATCCCAGGGAGTGGTGGTAGAAGGCAGAAAGATATATAAGGCATGAGGACCAGAAACTAGAAGCATTTGGCTGGTTAAGCTTTCAGGCTTTTGAGAAACAGTTCGGCTGAGAGCCGTTCGGATATGAGGACACAGAGGCTTCCAGTCTGAGGAAACAAGACCAGCTGAGAAGTTGGCCAGGTGAGGTTAGCTGTGGCTTGTTCTGTCTCTCTGACCTTCCAGTATTCACCCCAATAACTGGCCTCAGGTTTGATTTTATTAATAAGACTCTCTAAGATTCTTGCTACAGAACCAGGCCCTATATGGTAAGGATTTGGGAAAGTTTACACTACACATTTTAAATAGCTAGTTACTATGCTGAGAGTTTGGGCAGAAAAATGGACATTGTACAAGAATGAGCCAAGTACACTGACTGGAATCCTAAGGAGACAAGAGGAAATGCTGGAAACCAAAGGCCATGTGAGAGAGATGAAGACACCTTAGGTGGGTTCACTAGCAGACTGAAACCTGGGCTGAGAAAAAGACCTCAGTGGTAGCTTGCCTAGCATGTCTGAGGCCCAGGGTTCAATTTCCAGAACCCAAAGAAAGTGCAGTAGATTGAATACAGATGGGGGAATTAAACAACCTTGCCAACCTTGAAAATACACTATAGAAAATTTCCCAAGTGGGAATGCAAAGAGAAAAAAAGAATGAAAAACTGGAACAGAATATCTAAGAACTGTGAGAGAGCTGAGGCCACGGGCACAGTGGGAACAACCTTCAAGAATAAGAGAAAAGAGCAGAAGAAATATGTGCTGGCACATGACTATAATTTCCAGCAGTGGATAGGGGGTTCATTACTGAGCAAGAGGATCAGGAGCTCGGAGCTCAAGGCCAACCTGAACTAAACGGTGAGTTTGACAAGACGGGGCTACACAAAACCCTGTCTAAATGACAGCAGTGGACTGGAAAGTTCTGAGAAGACACAAGCGCTATGGTGTTTGAATAAAAATGGCCCCCACAGGCCCATAAGGAGTGGTACTATTAGGAGGTGTGGCCTTGTTTGAGTAGGCAGGGCTCTGCTGGAGGAAGTGTGTCGCTAGGAGGTGCATTTTGAGGTCTCAAATGCTCAAGCATGGCCAGGGTGTCACTGTCACTTCCTGCTGTCTGCAGATCCAGATGTAGAACTCTCACTTCCTTCTCCAGCACCATGTCTGTCTGCATGTCACCATGTCCCACCATGATGATAATGGGCTAAATCTCTGAAACTGTAAGGAAGCTCCAAATAAATGTTTACCTTTATGAGAGTTGCCATGGCCAGGCAGTGGTGCTACATGCCTTTAATCTCAACACTCAGAGGCAAAGCAGGCAGATTGTTCTGAGTTCAAGGCCAGCCTAGTCTACAGAGCTAGTTCCAGGACAGCCACCAGGGCTACACACACACACACACACACACACACACACACACACACACACACACACACACACACACACACACGATTTCAAAAAAAAAAAAAGTTGGCATGTCCATGATGTCTCTTCACATCAGCAGAAACCATAACTATGACAAGAGCACAGATGAGGAAGCTCAGCTGTGAAAGCCTACACCTCAGTAAATTGTATTCAGACTGCAGGAAACCCAAGAGAGCTACAAAGTCCGAGGTGAGCTCCTATTACCTGCACTTCAATGAGAATTCATAGGAACTCTGCACAACTGTTCATGCAAGGAGAGAGTGCAATGAGACATTTCTTGTTGAAAAGAAACCACCCTAGCCTAGAACTCTGCATTTAGCAAAAACTATCTACCAACTGCCAATGCTGATTTAAATGTAAAACACAAACCTATAAACTCCTAGGGGACAGGAGGAGAAAATCTAGGTGACTCTGGATTTGATTTTTTTTTTTTTGATACAACAAAAGCATGATCTGAAAGAAAAAGCTCTGTAAAAAAGGTTAGTAATGTTTTTATTTCCAAGGGTTTTTTTATAATAAAGTAAAAACAATGATTTAATCTTTTTAACTTTGCTATCTATATTGTGTATTCCTATAAAACATTCATTTTAGCCAGGTGGTGGTGGTGGCGCATGCCTTTAATCCCATCACTCGGGAGGCAGAGGCAGGCGGATCTCTGTGAGTTCAAGGCCAGCCTGGTCTACAGAGTGAGTTCCAGATTAGCCAGGACTGTTTCACTGAGAAACCCTGTCTCGAAAAAACAAAAAACAAAAACACTCATTTTAAAACAAAATACTTGAAATTTGAAGAAAGTTAACAAGAGAATAAAGCAAGCCCCCAAGTGAGGGAAAAAATACAAAATATGCCTAATAATGGAATTATATCCAAAATACAGACAAAGAATCCTTAATAACTCAGTTTTAAAAATAGATAAAATCAGGGACAGATAAGATGGCTCTGCAGTTAAAACCACCAGTTGCTCTTGCAGAGGACCTGGGTTTGATTCCCAGGGCCCACACAATGGCTCACAGCATCTTTACCTCTAGTTCCAGATCTGATGCCCTCCCTCTCCTGGCCTCCATGGACAATAGGCACACATGTGGTGCACATACATGCAGGCAGGCAGGCAAAACACTCACATAAAATAACATTTTTAAAAATGGATAAAGTTTCCCAAATAAAACCTCACCAACATATTAGCAAATGAGATGATCAGCATCTTCGGTGAATTATGAATTCAAAGCAGTGATACCACACACATATTCCAATGACTAACACGCAGAAGACAGGCATACTAAATGCTGACAATGATGAGAGAAACAGAACCTATTACATATTGCTGGTGGGATACAAAATGGTAAGGAGACTTTGGAAAACGACGGCTTCTTTCAAAACAATCTATGGTCTACCCAAATGTTGCACTAAGACTTTTCACCCAGATAACACTGAAACTGTGTGGCCACACACACACACACACACACACACACAAGAATGTTTCCTCCTACGCTTCCAAGAATTGAAAGCACCCAAGATCCATCAAGAGACGAGTGGGTGGCTGGACTGTGGTGTGCCCAGGCAAATCTACACACTGTGCTATTGAGCCATGAAAAGACATGAGAAGAATACACAAAGGAGTCAGTCTCAAAAGGCTATTACATACTGTGTGTTCCAACTCTTAACTTTCTGGAAAAGGCAACACTAGACAGACAGTGTGAAAGACCAACGGTTGCCAGGAGTTGAGGCAGGAGGGGTGAGTAGTTGACACACAGGGACTTGGGGGGACTGAAAAATGTATTCTGCATGAAGCGGTAATGATGGAAACATAATATGCTTTTGGTAAAACTATCTTTTCAGACAAAAGTAGACTAATGTGAACTCTGAACTTTAGTTAATGAAATTATTTGTTCATTCAATTGGTCCATGAGCCACACTAATGCCAACTGTTCGTAGAAGCTGTATGGAGGAGCAAGGGAACTCCCTGTGCTTTCTGCCCAATTTTCTATATACATCCAATCGCTATGAAAATGAAACTCCTCAAGAAACTACAAATAAACTACCATATGACCCTCCCATACCGTTTCTGGGTATATGCTCAAGAAATCCATGCACACAAGAGATGCCTGAACTCATGCTTATTGTGGCATTTTTTACGATAGCCAAATCATGGAGTCAGCATTTGGTGCTTATCAACAGATCAACAGTTTTATTCTAACATAAAGAACAAAACTGTGTCATTTAGAGGAAAATGAACCTGGAGGTCATTTTATTAAGCAAAATAAGAGAAATATTCACATTTTTCTCTCATATGCAAAATCTAATTTCAAAAAAAAAAGAACACAAAAGAGGAAGGGAAAAAAAGCCTTGTTGCTATAAGGGGGACAAAAGGAGGTAATGGGGGGTATGATCAAACCCTGTGGTATACATGTATGAAATGCCATAATTAAATGCATTATTTTATAGTTAACATGCATTAATAAAGAGGAGGAGGGAAGATGAACACGCTTCACCCCCTCCTTCAATTAAACAAATATTGTAGCAACCTTGTTGACTTGTTCCAAAAATTAGGCCAAAAAAGTGTCTCTAGAAGAAAATGCATGTCTGAAAGAGCTGCAGTCAAATTGCTTATTTATGACCACCACAGTCCACTCCTAACAACTAAATATGAGACGGATAGCTATTAAAAACTAACAGGCTTCCTCATGCAGTCCACACCTTGGTTTGAGGGTGTGTTACTCCCCAACCCACCACTTGTCGAGGCAACTGTGGGAACTACGAAGCTGAAGGAGAAATACTTTAAATAAGAATTCATACTCCACAGAAGTAAGAATCTTTCAACTTTTATTTCTAGGATACATTCATCCGCAATCTTTTTGTTTCTTTACAATTTTCCCCCTAAGAGAAATGAATACAATAAAAATATAATCCAACTACCAGCAATGTTTGTAACCAGAAAGGAATCTAAAATCTCTGGTGTGATAATATAGGATATATTTTCTTAAAAAATATAAACTTCATACCAGAAATAAAGCCTGAATATTCTCTTTTGTTAAAAATATAATTTCCCTTCTTGCTCTTCCATTTAATTCTAAATCTGTATTTAAACCAGCAATTTTAACTCTTGCAAAGGTTTGGTCCAGCTTGTGCCCTGTTCTACAGTATCAGTCAACTAACAACTGCACAAGTCTTAGAAATGATATGCCACGGGGCTGTAGGAAGGCTGCAAGACACCCTAGTCATTGATTAAAAATTCCCATTAGCAAACTGAGGCCTGTTTACTATTTTATTATCCTGTTCATGAAATTAGGAAATGCATACAAAGGAATGTTTGCAAACTGTAAAGCTCAATGGAAAAAACAGACCTGTCTTGACTAGAAAGGTAGCTGGCTGGGACAGAGTGGGGTACAATGGTGACATCCTCATTTACACTGGGGAGCATGATTGCAAGGGTGCCAGAGTGTGGACTTGGGGTGTCTCAAGAGAGACTGGTTGCTGCGTGGTGACACGTGACTGCTTTTCCCAACTAAGAGAAAGACCAAGGAGCAGAGCAACGGCTCTCAGACTCAGATTGACACCACACCCAGTGGTCAAGCTGCCCATCTGAGGACAGGAATCCAAGCTGGATGGCTTTTCCCCACTTCTCACTGGTTTCTCAGCAAAGCTGCAGTAGCTGGCAGGTAATCCATTTCATAATAGGCTTAGGAAACCATCATAAATGGCCTGAGGGTGGGTACCTTAATTTAAGAAGGTAACAGAAAGTCTAATTATAAACACGGGGTAACATACTCAAGCCAGAGTGGAACCCTCTACCTCCAAGTAAACAGCATTGTGCATAGTAACTTCTATAGTATACTCTGAAGAGCACAGCAAACCGAGCACAGGAGTC
The DNA here is from genome assembly GCF_007827085.1 of Peromyscus californicus insignis. NCBI lineage: Eukaryota > Metazoa > Chordata > Mammalia > Rodentia > Cricetidae > Peromyscus > Peromyscus californicus. Next base: position 107,956,722 of record NW_026294402.1, read on the forward strand.
GAGTGTGCTGGCAAAGCACCCCAGTGAGGGCTGCCATCTTGCTTTCTAGAAGGACAGCGGGCACAGACAGAGGCTTTCTATCGTCTTTGTCGAACCAGACAGACTTAGGAAGGCAAACCTAGCACTGCAGCTCAATGCCTTGCCCAGAGACCGGAGGAACATCCTGAGCAACTTCAAGGATGAGAGCCCTGGCAAGAGGGGGCGTCTTGGCAAGGGGGGCCTGCCACACAAGAGGCTTCACTAAGGAGTTGACCTAGGAGGCTACTGAGAGGGGCTGCCCCAGAGCCTGGGGGCTCCCTCCCACGCTGACCTTCCCGTGACCCTGCAGGAATAGCCCAGTGCAGTGAGGGAATGGCTGCTGGCCTGGCCCCTCCTCCCTTTGGCTCTGATACATTCACCCTTTCCTTTAGACCTCCACCCCCTTCCCCAAGAGAATATTCAGGCCATTTTTTTTTTTTTTTTTTTGTGGCTGTTTTGCATTGGTAAGGAATATAGACTAGCAATCTGGGACCTCCCTAACTCAGGGGATGTCAGTATAAGAAACTCAAGTGGGGAGAATATAGAACTTAAATGCCATTTACAGAGGACTCAAATAAACCTGTCTCATACACTGAGTAATCCAAAGCATTGAAGCTGAGCAATGATATGTTAAACTGTTAGTTTTGCCAAGGTTTAGCTGTCGGACTTTAAGCCAATGTCCATATTCCAGGTAATCAGTCATTTGTAGTGAAGTAGCACAACTTCTGTGTATTCTGCATACAACAAAATAAGGTAATTTAAAATACACATTTGTTTAAACCAATTTACTCCCTTTTACAATTGTATCTTCAGTCTTACATTTAAATATCAGCCTAAATTGTCAATGAAACCAACAGTGGACTGAGTGACAGTATCATTTAACTGAGATGATAATGCAAGAAAGGTAGCATTAAACTCAGAAAACAAACACAGATTAGAAGTCTGCTCATACACCTAACATGTTGGAAAAGCTCACACAGAGCCCCCGAGACCCTGAGCTCCCACTTGTATGGCTCCCCCTATCCAGGATGCATCTCCTCATTGTCATGGAGGCTTGTACAGCAACTGAGCGTTGTCACAGCAGACTCATGAGGACCCAGCCTATTCCAGACTCAGCATACGTCCCCAACAACTGTCCTGTTGAACTGTTCCCTGGGTTACAAAATAACCTCAGCTTTCAGGAGCCACAAAAAATTTTTAAAAATAAGAAATTGTAAAAGGAAGGGTTAAGATCCGTTCAAACATACTGTGCATTAGACATTACAGGAGAAGACCGGCTGAAACCAAGGACGAGAAAGGCACAGGGAACTTTCCACCACATCAGATGGTACTGTCAATGGCAGCTACTTATTTAAACCAGATTGTGGGTGGGGGGAAATAAATTATTACCAGAATTTGCATCACTTTCTTGGAAAATCTAACAATGAAACATTAAATATACACTTTTTAAATTTTATATTTATTTGAAGAATCTTTGGTAACAATTGTGTGTCTCCCACATTATAGGACTTTTGAAAATGAGCTTACGATTCAGCATATGAAAGATGAACTGCAGAGCTAAGCGCTGTGCTTTCCTGTTGCAACCTTGAACCTGACTGCTATCCGGCGCTGCTCATGCATTTCAACACAGTACATTTAACCCATGAACATACAAAAGAAAGGCTAATACCAGAAAGGAACCAGACAGCAATGAGAATCAATGACAAAACATAACAATGACAACTGTTCTTAAGTAATTTATTTTTAAATTATAAGATTTACAATGCCTTGATTATGCAAAATATAATAGAAATTAAACTAAATCAATAAACCAGAAGAAAAAGAAAACTTTTTCCTTGAATATCAGTACTTAAGCCATCTTTGTTCCAACCGCATCTTATAAAGTATGCTAATTTCAAATGTTTCACTTGCAGGTTTAAATTCTCATTTTCAACGTTTTATGAACTGTAATTTTTTTCAAATGCTATTATACCTAGTGTTCATACTGCAACAGCAGCAAAATCTCACGAGTGCGATCAAATGTGGAAGTGGGGCCCGGCCTTCGGCTTTTAGCCACTGACAGAAAGTATCCACGGCAACTGGTGGAGCAAAGTATGCTTGAGTGACCAGAACATGGCTTAGAACACTGACGGCAGCGCTGTCCTGTCCCTCCGGTCTGACCCGCCGGCATGTGGCAGGGTTACTGCTGTGGGTAGTAAGACTGCTGCGGGGGCTGAGGGAAGGGGTAAGTAGGCTGCTGGGGTCCTGGGTACGGAGCCTGTCCAGGGCTCTGGTGGTACACCGGTGTATACGGCATGTTGTACTGGCCATATGCGTAGGGATTGTAGCCCATGGGCATGGGCATTTGGCAATACCTGACGGTGAGAAGAGAAGAAAACACTGGGTTGGTAAGTCAAGCCCTACAGAGTGAATGTCACTATTCTAAAGTCAGTTTTCAACAAGAGCTTTTCATTCTTCTAGGGAAGAGGAGCGAGACAAAGGACCTATTTCAAGAGAAAAAGCATCCCTACCATTAATTAAGTCAAAGATTATCATACTTTTAATACTGCCCAGAAAATACTAATGTTGAATCGCAACTACTAAAGGAAGAATAAAAACATTCATTTGAATGAAGCAATCTAGTTCTCTGAATATGCTCCTGTTCAGGGCTGGAGAGATGGCTCACTGGTTAAGAACACTGGCTGCTCTTCCAGAGGATCTGGGTTTAGCTCCCACCACCACAAAAATAAGTAAATAAACAAACAAATAAATAGACATTCCCACAAAGAAGGCTAACCTTCAAACACATCACATAACTGTCTAAATTTCTAGCTGTCAGTTTACTGGATAGTGAGAATTCTAAGTACAAGCACAGAAACAAGGCCTTCGGATCTTAGCTTCACATAAATAAAGGCAGCCAAGGGACATGTAATGAATTTCACACAGAAAAGATATGAAATGAAAGATGCAAAAAATAAAAACTGTTCAGCTACTCAAATAAGCAATTATAACATGATTTTAATTTCTGGGCAAGTTGACAACATGGCTAATTCATGAGATCTGTGTTCAGAGAAGGGACGAGCCTGTCTTTAAAGATTAATCACAACTAGAAATCAGTCAATTCTTGGTGACACAGGGTGTCACTGCCTTACCCAGGATACCCTGGATAGGTAGGATACGGTGGTCCCTGAGCCTGTGGAGGGGGAGCAGAGCCAGGGGTCTGTGGCGGTGCTGGTGAAGCAGTCCCTGCCCCTGTGGGAGCAGCAGCAGCAGGAAGGACTCGGTTTGCAGGAAGCACAGGAGGTGGAGGCCGGGCTGGAGGCTGGGGCTTCGCAGGCTGAAAGAGAAGACAAGCAATGATACAGAATGTGCAGTGTGGCTCTCAGTGCTGACTACAATGGGGGGAGCACAGGTCTCCTGACTATGCAACCAAATATCCCTTTGACTCCCACTCTTAAGTATTGGCTGACTAGTCTAGAATGTGGCTGAAAGTTGCTCTCCGACTTCTGAAGAGCCACTGCTCTTCCTGGTGCTGACATCTAGTCACACGCTATCTCCACCAACACTCTGACACATTACTGGACCTACTATCAGGCCCCAAATTCTTTTTACAAACGCTTTAAACCTGTGAAAACTTCTAAAGCACACAATTGCACGAGTAGTGATGAAACTGAGCAGCTGTTAACCTATGCAATCGTTCCGATGGCCTGCAGAAGCATCCGAAGCCGCCAGTTTCACAGAGCCAGCCCTCCAGACATCAACCCTCACCGTGTCACCAAAACAATCAGGCTGCTCCTCCCCAGGACTGGTGACTATCCACTCCAGATCCAAGACTCCCTACTCCCCGGAAAGAAAGGTCTCCTGCAGCTGCTTTTGTGAACAAATCAAAGTTCATATGCCACAGAGATAGTAATGAATTGTTCATTCTCATCTACAACTCCCTCCCGTCTTCCCATGTATTTTAGAAAACAGGAGTCTCATAATCTGCATCTCATGCTCTAGGTTTGTTCAGCCACTTCTGAAGACATGTATCTTTTTCCATCATTGTCTTCATTTGGGGGGAAAGTCCATTCTAAAGATGTTGTTTCACTCAGGTTAAACATTTTTGGGGGTGAGAATTTATGAGTTGGAAGCCATAAGAAGGCTGAACCCCTGACCAGAGGTGGGGACCACCAGTCCACTGTAGCCTCCAGAGCTGGCCAGCTGCAGGAATGCAGCAGGGGCCCCGCCTACTCACCGGCATGGTTCTCGGAGCTGGAGTTGGAGGAGCTGTCGCGTGCCCCCCAGCTGGGGAGGACTGATATGCTGGAGGAGGGATGGAAGGAGCGCTGGGCTCTCTGGCAATGCTCTGCTGCAGATCCCTTGTGGAAGACAGGGTGTTAAGGATGACACCATGAAAACACCTATAAGATCTTACTTCTTGGGGTTGGGGATTTAGCTCAGTGGTAGAGCGCTTGCCTAGCAAGCACAAGGCCCTGGGTTCAGTCCTCAGCTCCAAAAAAATAAAAAAACAAAAAATAAATAAATTTAAAAAAAAAATCTTACTTCTTTTGCTTTTCTTCACATAATAAGCAAAAGTGCCTCCAAAAAAATGACAGTATTCTAGAACACGCTCCTATTCTTGCCTAGAAACTGAATCTTTATACTGTAGCAAAACAAAGCTGAAATATGACTCTACTTCTAAAACCCAGCAAAGGATAGGTTTTTTTCAGACATCTTAGTTATAACTTGAATAAGGAATGTCTTAACCAGGCAAGCAGCCTTAGAAGATTGCTTCTTATTTAATAAGAGCTAATTACAAAACAAAAACCAGGAGCACAATTGTCAGAGAACCACAACCCACTCAGACACTAGGCTAGCATCTCAACCCGAGTACGACATCGGTGTCCACACAAAACAGACCCCAGCACCAGGGAGGGAGAGGCAGAAGATCACAAGTTTGGGGTCAGGCCTAGCTGTGTATCAAAAGCCTGTCTCAAACAAACAACAAGGTGATAAAAATAAGATATGCTAATAATGCAAATAATTATGTAAATTTCTAGAACAATTTTTTTAACCTGTTACTTAAAGATATGTAGCACTGAGCTATTGTATGTTAAAAACTAATGTAATAATCTGTCACTACAGTGATCTGTCACTAGGATAAACTCACAGAAGATATATTATTGAAAAGACATCAAAACACAGACATGTTAAGAGACATACATAAAGTCTCTTCAAATAGCAAATTAGAATTAACTTCACAAGTCTCATTAAACCCTAGGGTCCACACACTCCAGTGACACATGATGGCCATCAGCCTCTCAGGGCTCAATAAGTATCTACACCAGGACCAGTGGTCATGAAGTCACAATTAGTCACCTTTATTACACAGCCACCCCTCATATCTGCCACCCATACCTGGTAGAAGATAAATACTATCTTCATTAAAAGAAAAAGATGTTAGGACTTAATGTAAGTAAATACTGCTTACAAATGGAGACATTTTAGTCAATATTAATATTCTAAAGGTCACACTGTGAAAGATCTAAAATATACGCATATACTATAAAGCCTTAGCATAAGACTTTTCCTTTAATAAACTCCAATAATTAACATATTCATGGGCAAATGAGAATTTCCTACACTTACTAATGATATAAATCAAAGCTATTAAGTCACAGCTCAATAATGTAAAACAGCAAAAGTAAAATGCCACAATCGCTATGCCCACCACCAACTACTACTGACACAGTGTTTTAACATCACTTGTGAAAGGACACCACCGACTACCACTGACACGGTGTTTTACATCACTTGTGAAAGGAGAATGAAGTACAAGTGAAAGCATTCAATTCTTCCAAATGTTCTGCCTTTGATTAAAAGATTTCAATTAACTGTGAAATTGTGAAATTTGCAGGCAAATAGTCGTAATTGGATAAAATTGCACTGATTGAAGTCACCCAGATTGAGAAAGACCAATGTTGGGCATGTTCTCACTCTAGATCCATGTGTTTACTTGGAGTACCTGTACAAGCCAGAAAACTAGAAAGGGGGGGGGGGGCGGATCTTAAGGGAGGTAGGGCTAATAGAACACAGGTGGCCTGAAGGAGGAAGGGGAATAAGGAGGGAGATCTAAGTAGGGAGGACAACGGAGGGTGAGGCAGAGGAGGGGTTGGGGAGATGGATTACTAAACACTAAGGATATCTGAAAGAGCCATCCAGAAACATACAATTTTACAAGCTTCCTAAATATATATAGATATATGTAGATGTATATCCATATATGGTTGCATATATATATATATGTGTGTGTGTGTGTGTGTGTATATGTGTAACTATATATATATGTGTATGTTGTGTGTGAGTGTGCATGTGTGTGTACACATATGTGAAGGTTTAATTGGGGTTACCCTACACAGGGATAGATAGTGTTCCTCACAGAAGTCACAGATTACCAAATAAAAAGTCTAGTGCCGGGTGTGGGCTATCTCCCCTTAAGGGGTTAGTCGAAGGTTGCCAAATTCTGTCCCCTTGCTCACGAGATAAACACGGGTCAGCTTCTCCCACACTGCTCACTACGTCAGTCCTCTATTACAGGCCCAGCTTTCTCCGAGGCTCTGCAGAAGGGACCGTGCTATCTTCTGAACTGTTCACCTCCTCCCCAGAGTGGAACACTCCTGAGCTGTTTCACTGGGGCCCCACTGTACTTCTACATCTTGAGTTCCTGCCCCTTCATTCTTTCATGCTAGATCAAGTAGCCCTATGACTCTGTGAAATACGCAGAAAAGAGAAGGGGAATTCCTGCATCAGCACCACCCAGTTCACCCCAAACGTAAGAAAGTGGCTTTAAGTACACTCGGATGCACAAAACAAACTCACTTCAAGAGCTCGTCTCTCTCTGTCTTCCGTGCAAACACGATGTCACTGCATTTGTTCTGGAACCTGACCAAGATTTCAGTCAGCTCGTTGTAAAACTATAAGCAAAGAGCAAATACAAGTACTAAGTAAAAGCAATTTTAACCCAGGGAAAAATACATTCTAACAATAATTTATCAATGATGCTGAGACTAGAAGCTGCAATCATTCACATGAGACACAGTCATACTCTCAATTGAGTAACTTAGTACTAAATATGACCTAAGATTGGTAAGAAAAATAAAACTAATCAGATCATGATCACAGAATACTGGCACTAAATATTAAATGGCTGTATGTTACAGGTTTTATAACTGTGAACATATTCCCAATCCCTATACAAAAACCAACTATTAAGTGATGACTCTAAATCTATTGTCATGCCGAGTTAAACCTGTACACTAACTATAAAAATGCAGGTGTCACTGTAGATAATACCCAAGGCTCTCTGGAGAATTCCTCGGCTTATCTACTTGAACAAAGCATTGAGTCCTAATGAATGGCATCATACTTTCCCCTCATACCACGGCTTTACAGTGCTGTCTATTCAAAGGACTGCCAAGAATAAATACTGCATCTCATCAAGGTAACTTTATTCAGTTACCATTATGGAGCTAAGAACCAGAAGGAACTCTGTATCTGGAAAACTTAAAAATCACTTCTCTCAAAAGCAAAACAATCAGAGGAAAATATATATATATATAAAATAAAGGCATTTCTCTACACCCTTTAAAGAACAAAGCAAGGGATGCACTTAGAACATATCTGAAAACTACTTTGATACTCTGGTAGGTCACAAGTCTGTCCTCATTACACCACCAACACAGGAGATCCAAGCCATGTATCCCCCTGCACCACAAATCAGTCCCAACTAGCCCTGAAGAAGATGTCATTGGTTTCTGATAGCTCTGATTCCTGCTACCTACAATGCCTAAGTTCCTCCTCCACATAATTTATTCTTCAAAGTTCCACCAAAATGGTGCTGCCTCTGCTGAGCATTCTCCCTCTGCAAGCTTGACAGAAGAAAAGGCAGTAAAACCAGCACATCAAATGCACAGTACTTGATCCAACTGGAAAAACCAACAGCATCCTAACTGTCCTTTCCCATCTGCACTTAGCAGCTCTTGTCTCTCTCATGTGCACGCATACCTTTGTGCCCTCCTTCAAGTTAGCCACAAGTTCAACAAAATTGTCATATGCAGTTGCCAAGTTCTTCAGAACTTCTTCTCTCAAGTTAGCTTCATTGTTAGACTGCTTCATTTTAGAAAATTCTTGGTGTGAGACCTTGGTAAAAGAAACAAAGTGTATATTTACTTATAAATTTAATTCAGCTTAAAATACTTAGAAATTTTCTTTCATTTATTAGGTACTGCATACACACGTATGCGTGTAGGTATGCATGTGCCATGGTACGTTATCCAGAAGTCAGAGGACAAATTTCAGGAGCTGGTTCTCTTTTTTCACAACATAGGTCCCAGGGATTGAACTCAGGTCATCAGGATTGGTGGCACACACCTTTATCCCCTGAGCCATCTTGACAGCCAATCAAAATATTTGTACTGGGGCCAGGTGTAGTGGTACACACCTTTAATCCCAACATTGGGGAGGCAGAGACAAGTAGATCTCTAAAAACACCAAGCCTGTCAGGGCTACATAAGTGAGACCGTCTCAAAGAACAAAAAATAAAACAACAAAAAATGGCCGGGCGGTGGTGGCGCACGCCTTTAATCCCAGCACTCGGGAGGCAGAGCCAGGCGGATCTCTGTGAGTTCGAGGCCAGCCTGGACTACCAAGTGAGTTCCAGGAAAGGCGCAAAGCTACACAGAGAAACCCTGTCTCGAAAAACCAAAAAAAAAAAAAAAAAAAAAAAAAAAAAAAAAAAAAAAACCAACAACAAAAAATGTATTGATCTCTTCTCCAATTAGGAAATTATGATTGCTGATATGCAAAATTACAAGGAATACCTGGAATTTGTTTGTGTCACACTGCTTTTTACTTTTTTCTTAAGTAAAAATGTCACAAATTCAATGATAGCAAAATATAATCAACAATGGGTACTAATTTCTATCATTCTATAACATAAAAAGCACACAGATGAGAAATGATTATTTTAGAATACTTTTACCGCTATAGAATTCTGCATATTCACTGATAAAACAGCAATGTCTCAAGTTTTATACATAGCTAAAGTCTATTATGTATTGGCCAGAAAATTCTGCTGGCATTAATGATTCCCACTAATTCTGATTCTTCCTAGAAATGATTTGGAAAACATGTGTCTGAAGGCCTTCTAAGCAGCACAGAGCACCCTAGCCAGAGAAGCAGCTTTGCTTCTAGCACTGGGATTGAACCTGGGACCTCACACATACAAGGTGAATGTGACCAATGGACATTGTCAGCCATTAAGAGTGCACTGCTCTAAATCTTAACCCCAGTGTAGTGGGTAGCTGTTCCAGCTTTAACCTGGAAGTACTACCCCTAGTACTACCCCCTGTCACGCCTACCTATGACCTGCCTCTGAGCTGGGCTGAAATGGGAGCCCTTAAGACCCGAGATCTGGATGTGCCAGCTCTCTTAGTTCCTGGTGATCCTGGATGCTGGATGATAGACTGGGCTGAGTTCTCCAGAGAACACCTCTGGACTGCACTTCACCTCTCCCGGATCCTGTAACCAATCCCTTTACTTGCTGTAAGTTACCCCAAATTAAACCTCCCTTTTAACTACATGGAGTTGCCTTAATAAATCCCCGAATACCCCAGCACTCTCGAAGGCAACACACAGGATGCCAAGTTTGAGATCCACCTGTGTCACATAGTGACAGTGAGTTCCATTCCAACCTGGCTGGAAAGATCCTTTATTTTTGCCAACTATGCAGATATACCACGTTCTCCTCTGTGAATTCTTCGTTTTCCCATTCTCCAATGGCCATAGGTCTGGCACAAACCTCCTATTAAACATATAAATGTACCTGTATGTTTTTTAAAAGTCCCTCCTGCTTCTTGAGAGACTCTTGGACTTTAGCTGTTAGACCGCCATAGATCCGATCCAACTCAGTGACAGAAAGAGCCTCTTCATTTATCACGCCATCCTGGGCCAGGGCTGTCAAAAACTTGCTTGTCATGTCAAAATTCACTGACTTCAGGTCATTCTCAAGACCCTCTCTTTCCTTCTTTAGTTCATCAAGATTTGACAATAAGGATTTTAAGTCATTTACAACCTGAACAAAACACACACACGGTCGGTCAGTGGGAGGGCATCCCTAGGAACAAAGTTCAAGGCTGAGGAACACAACCCCTCTGCACTACCTCTTGGGAACTAAACATTTTTTATATATTCAAAATTCAAAACTTTAGTACTGGAAACAAATGGACCTATCAAAGTGAAACAATTACAAAAAAGAAAATATTTCAAACTAGGTTTGATGTTGCATGCCTTAATCCCAACATTGGAAAGGCAGAGGCAAGCAGATAATTGAGTTTTAAGTAAGACCAGCCTGGACTTCATAATAAATTCAAGGGTACAAAGAGAGAGTCTGTCTCAAAAGAGAAAAAGAGGGAGAGAAGGAGAAAGGAGGAAGGGAGGGAGGGAGGGAGAAAGGAGGGAGGGAGGGAGGGAGGGAAGGAGGGAGGGAGGGAGAAAGGAGGGAGGGAGGGAGGGAGGGAGGGAGAAAGGAGGGAGGGAGGGAGGGAGGGAGGGAGGGAGGGAAGGAGGGAGGGAGGGAGGGAGAGACGATTAAATTTCAGGCTGGGAATACAGTTCATGATTGTCAGCTTGCCTAAAATGCATAAGACCCTGGATTCAATGCCCAGAACCACTGTTTCAAAGAAGGAAAGAAAATAGTATTTCAACCAGTAATCAGCATGACAGACTTAGTTACTGTATAACCAGCACAGGTGAGTTTCTGGAAAGCTGTATCTTCTCACTTTCAAAATGAGAATTGTAGTGGGTAGCCATTCCAGCTTTGATCTGGAAGTTCCAACCCCCACTGAGGCTTTGGTAACTGTCACGCCTACAACGCGGGGCCGAGAGAGGACCCTGAAGACCTGAGATCCGGATGTGCCAGCTCTCTTGGTTCCCAGACCCTGGATGCTGGAGGTAGACCGAGCAGAGTTCTCCAGAGAACACCGCCGGACTGCGCTTCACCTTTCCCAGACCCTGTAGCCTATCCCTTCACTTGTGAGTTACCCGACAAAATAAACCTCCCTTTTAACTACATGGAATTGCCTTAATAATTTCACCAATAGAGAACAGTGCCTATTTCAGGACCATTGTAAAGATCAAGGTGATCCATATGAAGTGTTCAACATGATTCTCTGCATAGACAGAGCCCACTACACATGCACTGCTACCTAGCCCCTGAGTTTTTATAGTACAACTGCAAACCTTGGGTACACTTTGAACTACATAGAGGCTTAGAAATCTAAGCATTCAGACAGATTTAAAAAAAAAATGTGAAACAGATTAGGAATTAAACTCTCGTTTATTTAGTGAATTTAAGGTGCCTCTTTAATTAGGTGTCATATTTTTTACTAGACCAGGTGCAGTAGGGCGTGTAAGTTTAAAATACTGGAAAAATATTATACACTGGGAGGGTTGAGGAGATGGCTCATGGTAAGTATTAGGGCCTGAGTTTGGATCCCCACAACACACCTCTGGTACACGGTGATAAGCCTTCCCAGTACTTGTAGATAAACATTCTCTAATTAAAGATCTAGAGAAAGAACTAGAGAGATGACTTAGAAATTAAGAGCACTTGTCACTCTGCCACAGTACTTGAGTTCAGTGTCCAGCACCTTCATGGGGTGCCTCCAGGACCCTGCCTTGTTGGAGTTCCTGTCCGGACTTCCTTCAGTGATGAGCAGCAATGTGGAAGTGTAAGCCAAGTAAACCCTTCTCCTCCCCAACTTGCTTTCTGGTCATGGTGTTTCATTACAGCAACAGAAACTCTAACTAAGACACCTCATTGGTTCCTTGTTGATAAAGTTATACGGCTGTTGTCTTTTGGTTTCCCTTTCAATGGAAAAGCAAAAATGTTTTTTTGCAAAATAAAAAAAATAAATAAAATGGTTTTTGCTAAGCAAAATCAGAATTAAAGCAAAATCTGAATTAGTTAAGCCTTTGTTACCATTTTATTAATTTGTATTAACAGACACTTCTTGTTAATCTTTAATGCAATCACACATGGGGATAAAGTCTTTTATAATCAACACTAAATTACTATATTGAAGCTGGATTTCCTGACAGAGGTGGCCAGAAAATGTTCAGCACTGTGTTTATGCACAATGAGCTTCTGTTACAATCTTCATGTGGGTTTTTTTTTGTTTGTTTTTGTTTTTTCGAGACAGGGTTTCTCCGTGTAGCTTTGCGCCTCTCCTGGAACTCACTTGGTAGCCCAGGCTGGCCTCGAACTCACAGAGATCCACCTGGCTCTGCCTCCCGAGTGCTGGGATTAAAGGCGTGTGCCACCACCGCCCGGCACAATCTTCATGTATTATCAAAGCTGTTTCAAACTGTTGTCATCAAAGTTGATGATACTTTACCCAGGGCGTTTGTGATTAAAAACAGCCATTTGAAAGCCTGGCATGGTGGTGCTTGCCTAGGCAGAGTGGACCTCCATGAGTTCAAAGTCAACCTGGTCTATACAGTGAGATCCTGGCCAGCCAGGCTATATGAGACTGTGTCTTAAATATTTTGTTTCTTGTTCTTTTTTTTTTTTGGCTCTTTTTCATTCGTTTGTTTGTTTTGTCCTATTCCAATTTGTTCCTGTCTTATTTTAGTATTATTCCTTAGATGCCTGTTTGTTTTCTGAAGAGAGACAGAAAGCATGTGGATCTGGATGGATAGGGAGGTAATCCGGGGATACAGCTCAATGGTAGAATGCCTGTATAATATGCAGCAGGCCCTAGGTTTAACCCTCAGCACTAGAGGGCAGGGGTATGGGATCTGTTGTTCCCTGGGGCTACACTCCTGTTTAGATCCCTTGCTCTTCAAACACTTATGTTCTGACCACATCCAGGCACGTAGCTGATACTCCTGGTCAGTCAGTCCTGCAGATCTGCATCCCTTAGACATGCAGCTCTGCAGCCCTCTCTGCTGTCGGAGTGCTGCCCAGCAGCTGTTCTGCTCTCCATGTCCTCTACCACTTCTAAAAACACTCAGGCTAACTCAGCCCTGGATGGACTTGTTCTCACAGTGTGCCGACTTCCCAAGCAGACTCTCAAACCAGGTGCCCCACACTACTGAAATGTAAGAACCCCGTCTAAATCTCAACAACTCCTTATGCTTTTACTACTGAGTTTATAAACTTCTAATCTATCATTGTCATCTTTGTACATGACTAGTGTCCACACTGGAGCATAAATTGAGATAAATAAGGGCTATCTATGATTCATTTGCTAATTTTTCAAAGTACTTAACATAATATCTCACAGTGAGTCTTGCTAGAATATATAAAATTATTCTATACAAAGAAATAAAGAACAGTATCAACCACTTTAGAAATTTACTATCCCAGGAAATGCATCTTTTTCAATACAGTGTCTGTTTCTTGCCCAGGCTTATTTCCTACGCACCAGGAAGCATCTATCCTATACCATTACACCACTCCACCTTACAGTGGCCACCACTGGATACGCCTGCACTTTCTCTCCTCTTTAGCACTTCCCTAACCAGAGGCTCTGTGGGTTTTCTCTTTCCTGCCATCTTTAGAAATATCATCATGGGGGCTAGAGAGATGACTCAGTGGTTAAGAGCACTGGCTGATATTCCAGAAGAACCAGGTTCAATTCCCAGCACCCACATGGCAGCTCCAATTCCAGAGGATCTAGCACCTTCACAGACATACATGCAGGCAAAACACCAATGCATATAAAATAAAAAAAATTAATTAATCTTTAAAAAAAATATCATTGTGATGCTGTCCATTTACTAATATGCATACCTCGACCAATTTTCCCTTCAAACCAGCCCCAATTAGAATATGATGAAAAGCAGAAGAAAATCACAAGAAACAAAGAAATTGTAGTTAGAAGGCTACCCATCTTTTGCACTCCAAGGGAAGTTTCTATTCTTTCCAAGCCTCCCTCTTTATTAGAAACTAAGTTAAATACTGTTATCATATGAAGTACCTAGAACTTAGTACTCAGCTCACAAAAGGAACTCAACAAATGAAAATAGCAGGATGTTCATCAATAATTCAACACCATACAATGTATATAGTACTAGTTTAGGCACAACAACCCTATTTACTTCGACATGTGTATATGTGTCTGTATGTGAGCACACACGATTGTGTGGTTCTTGGAATCAAACCCAAAGCCTGGTGCAGGCTAAGCAAGTGTTCCACCATGAAGTTACACCTCAAGCCTCATTCTTCACTGTTCAAAAGGTAACAAGAAGACACTGGCAGGTCATTATACACAGCAGCTTGAACAGCATTCCAAACACACAGGACCACCCAGAGCAAGTTCTACCTTCTCACCTCACTGCCCTGCATGGTCTTTGCTGGATTAGCAGAGGGGATGGCGGCATTCAGCTCAGGTTCCGGCTTACACAGAAGTGCGATGGTGTCGCGGTGGGACTGGTAACGCTCTTTCACATTTCCATCTGCTTGCACAGCTTTATCTAAAACTGCTCTGAATTTGGATCCCTCTGGGGAAAAGAGTTTGCAGAACTCAGCTGACTGTATTTTAAAGCCCTGGCCCTCAGCTTGACCTCCCCCTCCCCCTCTCTAGGCCCTAGTTCACTAGACAGTAGACCTCACCTCCTACAGATCTGGGCAATTTTGGTTTCGGAAAAAAGACAAAATTACTTATGGAGCTGGGGGGCACAGTAATTTGTTGTCACTGGGTTAACATTTGCCAAGTGAAAGAAAACTGATATTTGTCTAGTTTCTTTCTACAACTCGTGAGTACAGAAAGAAATCATTCACATCAAAACAGGGTACAACTCATGAAAAAGTACATCTCTCTCAGGATAATCTCACTTCAAAGAAAAGTAGATCCATTTGAAAAATCTATCAAAGATGAAGCTTCTAGCTAAAATGAAGATACTATTTATTGTAAACAAAATGTTAATAATCGAATTCTTAAAGAGCACAATTTATTTCAAAGTGGCTGTTAAGGTTCATTTTCTTACCCACCTAGGATTCACTAAGTCAAAAAGGAATGGCAAGACCATACATATCACTTCATGCGTGTTTTTAAAATACACGTGGAGCTTGGAAAAGCTTGAGGCTCACAAAACCAGGAGTTCTCCCACTTCACAGGGAACCTAGATGAGCTTCCTTACTGCTTTGTCTTTGTTAATCCGGGGGAAATACCTGCATTTTCACTAGTCATACAAAGTCCAGTAAAAATGAATTTACAACTGAGTCTAATTTAAAGCACACATGGAAAAGTGAGAATCCCCTTGCACACAGGTCATGTGGGCCACTGTTACCTGCTCGTAGAGGCTTGTAGAGGTCACTGGATGCAGTCCTTTGCCAGCGCTCCTTAAATTTTCCTCTTAAGTCATTATCAGTTGCTTCTTCTTCATCCAGCAATCTTAGAGACTTAAAAAAGGGAAGCAAAAATCCTTGAGACATCATCACTAGCATTAAAAAAACAAAACAAAACAAAACAAAAAACCCTCAAACATTGTATTGTTGTTTATGGGGTCTGAGAGGGTTGGTTGTTTGGTTTGGTTTTCTGAGACAGTGTCTTGTTACAAAGCCCTGACCACCCTAATACTTGCTGGCCTTAAACCTACTACAATCCTGCCTTCATTTACTGAGTGTTGGAATTATAGGTGTAAGCCACCATGCCTGTTTTTGATCTGTTTTGACCATACTCAATAGAGACAACCAATGAGGTGGAAATATTTCAATACCACTAATTGACTGCTGTGTGAATTTTGTTTTGTTTGAAATGGTCTCAATATATAACCCAGACTGGCCTCAGATTTGTGATCCTCCTGCCTTCCAAGTGTTGACATTATTAGTACAAAAAGTGATACATTTTGTTGCAGAAATCTTGAGTAATAACATGACAGAATATTGATCTGGGGAGGTAGCTCAGTAGAAGAGTGCTTGCCTAACAGGTAAAAGGTGCTGGATTTTATTACCAGAGTCAGTCAGTCTGTCTCTGTCTCTGCTTCTCTCTCTCTCTCTCTCTCTCTCTCTCTCTCTCTCTCTCACACACACACACACACACACACACACACACACACACACACACACGGTGCTCCGTGGGTACAGTGCTTGCTTAGTCCAGTCTTCAGCACCATATAAAAACCAGGTACAGTGGCACACACCTGTAATTCCAGCACTCAGGACATGGAAACAGGAGGATTAGAAGTTCAAAGTCAACATTCTAGCATGGATGGGGAGGGTTGTGGTGGTTTGAACAAGAATGGTTCCCAAAGGCTTATATATTTGAATATTACAGTCATCAGGAAGTGGCACTATTTGAAAAGGATTAGGAGGTGTGGCCTTGGCCTTGGTGGAGGAAGTGTGTCACTGGGGGTGGACTTTGAGGTTTGAGGCCTCTGTCTGCTCTCTATGGATCAGGATGTAGCTCTCAACTACTGCTCTAGTGCTATGCATGCCATCATGCTCCCTGTCATGATGAGAATGGACTAACCCTCAGAAACTTCAAGCAAGCCCCTAATTAAATGCTTTCTTTCATAAGAGCTGCCTTAGTCATGATGTCTCTTCACAGCCACAGACCAGTGACTAAGACAGGAAGGAGCTCATGAGGCTCCACTCCTAGGTGAGAATCTACTCACAACTGGTAGCTGCTGGGGGAGGGAGGAGTATTTTTCCATCTGAGGCGTGGCCTCTGGTAGTTTGTCTAGGTGGATGACCTAACATTTATGTGCCTGCTAGCAGCACTAACTGGACTCAGTGCATGGAGGAGTGGGGGAGCAAGAGCCAGATAGGAGGGTGAAGTATGGGAGTGGTCTGAGAGGTTGGAAGGGGACTGGGTTGGGGTTTGACAGCATCAAGATACATTGTATACATGTATGAAACAGTCAAAGAATAAATTTTTTAAATTCTTTAAAAAAAAAAAAGCTGACAGGTGGTAATGGAACACGCCTTTAAATCCCAGCACTCAAGAAATAGAGACAGAAGGATCTCTGAGTTCAAGGACATCCTGATCTACAGAGTAAGTTCCAAAACAACCGAAGTTGCACAGAGAAACCCTGGCACGAAAAACAAAACAAAACAAAAAAATACTCAGTTGGAAAATGCTTGCCTAGCTTGCACAAAGGCCTATGTTCAATCTCATAAACTGGAAGTGGTGATGCACACCTGTACTAGCACTTGAGAGGAGTTGGGGGTATCAGGTTCAAGATCATCTTCAACTACTCCCAGGCCAGCCAAAATTATAGAAGACTATCTCAAACAAGAAATAAAGTAACAATCACATTTAAAAAACAAACAAACAAACAAAAAAAACTACTAAGTGTAAAAGTTGCCAGGAGTTTAATGCCTTTCTAGCAGCTCAGAAAGGACAAATCCTGCCTAGAAGAATTCAGTTGAAATCCAGAACTCAAAGAATCCTTAGGAGTAAAGCTACAGGGAACATGAATTCACAGTCAAAACTCATTCAACATTAAACACAATGTAATAGCATGTTCAGGTCATGGAACACAAGGACACAGTGTGAGGGGTGGGTGGGTGGGTGGGTGTGTGTGTGTGTGTGTGTGTGTGTGTGTGTGTGTGTGTGTGTGTGTTTGTGTGTGTGTGTGTGGGGTGTGTGTGTGTGTGTGTGTGTGTGTGTGTGTGTGTGTGTGTGTGACCTGAGTGACACTACTTCAATGTTCTCATTTCTTAGTTTAAGAAATGTACCACAGCCCCTAAGATCTTAACTCAGGAAAAGCTAGGTGAAGAAAATAACCATTCCTGTCACTATCAAGCTATAGTAAGTGTGATATTACAGCCAAATTATAACATAATAGTAAGCATGCCCTACAGGCTCAGCATGTCACTACTTCAACTTCACTTACCTTTGAAACAGTAAAGGGAGCTAAATAGTCTGACCCACAAGATTCATAAGTAAGCATTTAAGATCTCTGCCTATTCTTCAAAGAAATAAGGTAAACAAAAAATCCCCAAAAACCAACTGAAAAACCAAAATATTATGGATTAAAGCCCTAGTAAGAACACTAGGCTGGACCCATGTCTGAACCTACCTTCGACTGAGGAAAATAATGTTGCAATTAGTACCACAAAAGGAGACATACATAGATAAATATTTATAAAACATCTAACTCCCTTAGTGTAATTCTGTGTTCACTAAGAAACCTGGGGCTACAGCATAGTTGGTAAAGTGCATGCCTAGCATTGCAAAAACTGGATGTGATGGTGCACACTTGTAATCACAGAACTTGGGAGGTAGAGGCAGGAGGGTCAGAAGTTCAAGGTCATCCTTGGCTATACATAGGGAATTCAAGGTCAACCTGGAATATACAAGATCAATGTCTCAAAAACAACAAGAACAAAAACAAAAATCTGATATCTAATACAGAACCTGATGTCTATACACAAAAGAAATTACTAATTATGAAGTGTTATAAGTGAACAGCTTGATTCCCATAGTTTACTAGTATGCAACAGTCAATGGTCATAAGAATTTAGCTAATATGCATTTATTTTCTCCCAAGAAATGACTCATTCTTAGCCATACAGTGGTGGCACACACCTTTAATTCCAACACTCAGGAGGCAGAGGTAGGCAGAGCTCTGTAAGTTTGAGTCCAGCCTGGTCTACAGAGTGAGTTCCAGGACAGCCAGGACTACACAGAGAAATCCTGTCTTGAAAAACCAAAAAAGAAAAAAGACTCATTCTCATTCAACAGAATTCTTCTTGAGGCTAAAGGCAAGTAAGGTACAGAGACCTTGCGAGACCAGACACGAAGTACTACCCCTTGAAATCCAAGAGACACCAAGATGACAGTTTCTTCTTGAAAAGTCAATCTTTTCAAACATACCTCCTCTAAGATTTCTCTATTTCTTTGTAGTAACTCGGGGAGTTCTTTTATCAGCTGGTCAACAGTCTGGATGCCACCCTGCTCAATCACAGACATTGACTTGGTAAGTATAGACTGAGGTACAGTGTCTCCAGATACATCTTCAATTGCTGCTGGAAGGTTGAGGGAAGCCAATACCCTGCAAAATAAAAGACATTGTGTCATGTGTAAATCTACACTGCTTTAAAATAGCAGTCACTTATAGCCGCCCAAATCAACAATGGAATTAGCACTCCACAAGGATGACTCCTACTAAAAATAAGGAGGGGGAAATCAATGATTAATACAATTAAAATAATTAAAGAATAGATGTTGGGAGGGAAAGAGGAGATATGTTGACTAGGTGGGGGGAGCTAAAGGAAGGGTGTGGGGAATGGACACTACAAAGATTCATTGTACACCACTATAGAATTTTCAAGAATTGTAAAAATTAAAAAGAACTGAGATGTTTAAGGTCAGAGTTCAGAATTAAAAGACAAAAAGCAAGAAATCTGCTGGGCATAGTGGTACATTCCCTATTATAATTTTGCATCTATGCAAAAGATCAAAGAATACAGAAGATCAATTACAGACTCTCCCACATTCTGCATTTTTGTGGTACAATAACAGCTCTCTAGTCACTTTTCATTTACATGAAAAGGCAGAGAAATTCACACCTATTTACTATTCATGATGAAAAAAAAAGCAAATAAATCAAAGAACATGAGAAATAGAGGCAAGAGGATCAGGACATCAAGATTATCCTCAGCTACAGATGAAATCTGAGGCCAGACGGGGATACACCAGGTGATAGATAGATAGATAGATAGATACATACATACATACATACATACATACATACATACATCCTGTTAGCTTGCCCCACCCTATGCAGATAACACATAGATACATAGATAAAAACATAGATAGATACATAGATAGATAGATAGTAGGTAGGTAGGTGGGTAGGTAGATAGACAGGAGGGAGGGAACTAATACAAATGTTTCAACAACAACAAAAAAAGAGGCAAAATTCATGTAATCACAAATTGAAAGCATGAAAAGCCAAAATATGTAATCACAAATATCTGACAAAGGACTTGCATGTGGTGGTATTTTACTTGTACTGAAATGTGATTTTAACTGTATGTTAATAAATAAAGTTGCCTGGGGGTCAGAGCTATTAGAGCCATAGCAAGTGCGTGGCGGTGGTGGCTCACGCCTTTAAGGACCTGGAGGGCGGTACATACAGGCAGTGACGAGGCAGTCACATGTTTGGGTTTACAACCAATGAGAAGGCAGAACAACTAGAGTATATAAAGACATACACACAGGAAGTAGGTCCCTTTCGGAGAGCTCTCTTGGCTGAAGAGGATCCCTGAATCAGGAAGGGTGAGGCTCTTAGCTCTGACCTCTTGGCTTTCTTCTCTGAATCGGCTCTGTGTTTCTTATTTAATAAGACTGTTGGTTACATCTACACTTGCATCCAAAATACATGAAGAATTCTTTAAAGACAAGGATGATTAGGAGATAGCTCAGCTGTGAAGAATACTTGTTGGACTTGTAGAGGACCCAGCTGCCTTTACATTCACATGGCAGCTCACAATTATCCATAAAGGCAGTTCCAGGGGGTCTGACGCCCTCTTCTGTCCTCCGCTGGCACTGCACTCACATGGTACACATACATACATGCAGGCACATAAACATAATACATTAAATTTTTTTTTTCAGAGCTGAGGACTGAACCCAGGGCCTTGCGCTTGCTAGGCAAACACTCTACCACTGAGCTAAATCCCCAACCCTAAATAGATTTTTTTTTTAAAAGATGATTAAGAAGAAAAACTTGCCAGGCAGTGGTAGTGCACGCCTTTAATTCCAGCATTCAGGAGGCAGAGGCAGGCAGCTCTCTCTGAGTTTGAGGCCAGCCTGATCTACAAAAAGTGAGTTTCAGAATAGCCAGAGCTACCCAAAGAAATCTTGTCTCAAAAAAAACAAAAAAAAAGAAAAATCTAATTTGCATTTTCTTATTAAACTCATTTATGGAAAGAGAGACATGCACGTGGAGGTCAGAGGACAATCTGTAAGAGTCCCCTCTTGCCTTCTACCACATGGGTCTTAGGGATCAAATTCAAGTCATCAGACTTGAAGGTAAATGCCTTTAGCTATCTCACTGGTCCCAGGAAAACTTAAATTTTGAAAAGGCAATAAATGACTAAGAGTATAACACAGTGGTAGAAAATGGGCCTAACACATAAAAGGGTCTGGTTTTCATCCCAGGTACCCGCCATACCCTTACACATCCCTCTATAATTCTAAGCCAAAATAAACCCTTTACATTACTTTTTTTTTTTGTCAAAGTACTTTATAATAACAGAAAAGAAACTAAGACACTCCCTCAAGTAGTTCCCCCAGTATTTTGTCATAATGATAAAATACTCAGAGTATTATGGGTTGAATGGGATATGTCCTCCATGGGTTCATGGTTTTCAACACTTGGTCCCAAGCTGGTAGCTCTGTTTTGGAGGTTGTGGAACCTTAGATGATGGAGGAAGTGGATCACTGGAAGGCAAGCTATAGAGATAGCCCAGCTCTACTTCCTGCTGGTGCAACATGACCTGTTACCACAACCAGCTGCTCTTACCCAAAAGCCTTCCCTACCATGAACCTCCCAAATCATGAGGCAAAACAAAGTTATTCTCCCCAAGATGTTTCTTGCAGATACTGTATCACAGCAATGAGCAGAATGACCAATGCACACGGTATATGCAACATGCACTGTTAGTAGCCTGTATGGTACATAATGTGGCAAACTATGATGTACACAATGTTTGTACTACAGTGCTTACATTTATGGCAAACTGCACAGAGTGAACTTGACCTATAATGACACAGAACACATGAGAGTAGCCAGGAACTAATGACAGAGGGACTGAAGGGGAGGAGGCATGAGGACTGATTTAGGTTATATTCTCTTTGTAGTAGTTACATGGGTATATGCATTTACCAAACTGAATGAACTATACTTTAAATGAGTACATTTCATTATGTATAAATTAAACCTAATTTTTAACCCACTGAATATTTTCTTAATCTAATATAAAAATTGGTTTACAGTACCTAATGGTTTAAAGAGTCTTCTTATTACATGTATCTATTTTTGTTGAGTATGTGTGTGGACACTCACATGCCACAGTGCACATGTGGAGGTCAGAGGACAACTTGCAGGAGTTTCCCTCCACCATGTGGGTCCCAGAAACGGAACTGGGGTCAGAAGCCTTGGCAGCACGTACTTTTACCTGCTGAGCCATCTCATCAGACCCGAATCATGTATCTCAAAGGGCTCTTCTCTACTCGTCTTGCCTCAAATAAGTCTCTTGAAATACTAAAGAGTAGTCAAACAGCCTCACCTTTTTTCTGTAATTCCATTCCTTCCCACTCTAGTTCACCTAAGGCTTCTCAAGAAAATAACCAAAATAACAAGTGTTGGTGTATCTACGTCTGCTTGGGATTCATTTCCAAGCTCAGAAGACTAAAATACACTCATAAATTACTCAAAACACAAGTCAACAGCAAACTTAAGAACCTCTAAGTCAGCTTCCGAAGGCCAGGATCCACCTACCCATTTGCCAAGGTAGTAGCTTCTCTCATTTGAGCGATTGATCTGTTAACCAAGTCAGCTTTCCTCTGACCAAACACAGCCAGGGACTGCTGCACAGACACAGGGACCATCTTCTCAAACAAATCTAAAACAGAAGAGAAGGTCTAAATAAGGTATAGGGAACAGACTCCAACTACAGACATGACCATTCATTTTCTCTATAATGTCATAAGATCAGAAACTACATCATATTGAAAGCCATTGGTGAGCAGAATTCTAGATCACTGTACTGACGGACAGGAACAAAGAAAGCTTCCTCTCAAATCTTTGTTACCGTAAGTTTTTAAAGTCATCATATATGAGTGATCTTAGTGGCACCGCTCACTTGCTGATTAGACAGACTGCGTGGTCACAGTCCATCACTTCCTAGCTAGGTAGCCTTGGGAAACAGACTTGCTTTGAGCCTCAGCATCGCCACCAGTAGCAAAGACATCAATAGTTCCTGGACCACGGGTTGCTGTCAGAGACAAACTGAGTACATTTGTCAGTGCTTAGCAGTCACTGGCATACAGTTAACACGTTCTGTTTATTAAGTCAAAGTAAGTTAAATAATCACTCTTTCCCAGCAACTTAAATATTATGCAGGAGATCTGTTAGAAGCTATCAAATATTGCATATGACATATCTACACTATCAAAGGAAGGCTATGCAAATACCACAGTAGAAATATACTGGTTTAAAATAGACTCCAGGAATGGTGGCTCTTCACGGAAAATGGAAAATGAGTGGTTTTCAGGGTTGGTAAGGGGGAAAAAATAAGAAGCTGAGGGTGGGGGGTGGAAACTGGAGAAAATACAAACTGACTAAAGTACATCTAGAGAACAGACCTACCTGTGAACTTCTGGCTGATGGGTACATTGACTGGGGTGGGTTTCACCAGGGTGGCTTTGCCGATAGGATCCAGATCTTTAAGGTCTGGAACACGGTCATGATAAATGAAATCATTATCCTTCTTTGCTGCAGTAAGGGCACGGCTGATTTTGTCAGAAAAATCCTTCACATTGACATATTCATCATAGCGAGAGGCCACATTCTTAATCAGTTCTGCTGCGTGCTAAAAATAAACATTTATATATACAGTGTTTGTTTCTTTGAAAATGGAGGTTTTCTCTACCAAGCATTTTTAAACTCTCATGACTCCCAGTGCTGTGCTTGGCAGAATAACCTGGAAATTCCATGATAAAACATCTAATAATAAAAGAGGAAGAACAGACATCCCAGTAAATACATGAGTGAGCTGCATATAACTACAGTAAAAGAAAGCTGGGATCAATCAACATAACCTTACATTAATGAAGGCTGAGATGTTATTTCCACAAGCTACACAACTATTTACAGTAATTAAGAAGTACTGAATGCCTTTATGGGGCCCTAAGACGAGGGTCTTGAAACCACAGATATCAATGACCAGAGATACACTCCCTCCATGCCATTCACATGAGCAAAAACCACAAGACACCCTCTCAGTGAAAAAGTAGAACTCATCAAGAGTTACTCCGCAACACAGGAAATCAACCAATAAGGGAAAAAAGATGACACAAATATAAGGCTCAAATTCTAATGCAGATAGAATATTAAAAGAAAAGAATTGTCAGGCAGAAGTGGGGCATGGTGGCACAAGCCATTAATTCCAGCACTTGGGAGGCAGAGGCAGGTAGATCTCTATTAGTTTAAGGGCAGCCTGGTCTATGTAGTGAATTCCAGGACAGCCAGGGCTATGTAGAGGGACCCTGTCTCAAAACACCCCCCCCCAAAAAAAAAGAATTGCCAGGTGGTCTGGAGTGATGACTCAGTGGTTAAAAGCACTTAGTTGGTCTTGCAAAGAGCCTGGGTTAATTCCCAGCATGCACATGATAGTTCAAAACCATCATTAACTCCAGTTCCAAGGGGAATCCTGGTGACCATGGACAGTGCATGCACATGGTACACATACAAGCAGGCAAAACACTATACATAAAAATTTTTCAAAAAAATGACAGGCAGTAGTAGCGAACACCCTTAATCCCAGCACTTGGGAGGCAAAGCATTTGATAAAGACAGTTGTGTCATTGGGACAAACATCTTGCAAGGCCACAGTCAAAGACTTGGTCCTCAGCCCACAGTGCATGGAAGCTAATAGAAGCTTTAAGAAGTGTAGCCTCACAGGAGGTGTCAGGTCAATGGAGTCACCCATGAAGGAACACGGGACCCCAGTCTCTGTCTTGCTCTCTTTCGCAACACTTCCGTAGGGTGAAATGTTCTGCACACTGCACCAGGAGGTCCTGACTCATCACAGGACCAAATGCAATACAACCAACCCACCTCGAGCTGAGTCTCCAAGACGTGGCCCAGGAAGCTTTTACAAGCACTGCTGTAGGGTCAGAAAACTGACTGGCATGATGGTGTTTTCATTTTTTATTTGTGTGGGGGTCTTGTTTTTATTTTATTTTTGTTTTTGTTTTTTTGCATGCACATGGAAGTCCAAAGACAACAAAGGATTGGGAGTCAGGTCTTCCCGTCCACCACATGGACTCAGGTCATCAGGCTCAGCAGCAAGTGCCTTCACCACTGAGCACTGCATGCTGGCTTAGTGTTCCCTTTCTTTTCGCTCTGTTAATAAATACACAGTTTAGCCGGGCGGTGGTGGCGCATACCTTTATCCCAGCACTCGGGAGGCAGAGCCAGGCGGATCTCTGTGAGTTTGAGGCCAGCCTGGGCTACCAAGTGAGTTTCAGGAAAGGCGCAAAGCTACACAGAGAAACCCTGTCTTGAAAAACCATAAATAAATAAATGAATGAATGAATGAATGAATAAATAAATAAATAAATAAATACATACATACATACACAGTTCTTTAAACTTAATAAAAACTGTCACTCCCAAAGTTGGTATTATGTTTACTATGAACAGGTAACAGTCCTCAAAGCAGAAATCAAAAGCCACCAGTACCACCATGACCACGGGTATAAAGAAAGAACTTACTTACAGGAGGTATATTTATCTACCAGGAAAGCACAAGAGTTGCTAAACTGCATATCTAGGAAGTAGTAACTGAGAACAAATCCACACAGCACATACAGATTCACAACCCCTAATGTGAAGAAGCAACTGCAGAAATAAATCTGCTCTTACTAATAACATACAATATGTACACTATACCTTAAAACACCTAAGATCAATATAAAACTACAGAGAAACAAGAATTGACAAAACAAATATCATTATTGTAAACTAGGAAAAATATAAGCTTAACTACATGCAAATTAAATTTGATTTGTAAATTTACTAAACACTTCCTCAAACAGAAGCTTGATTTCAGGTATTCTAAAAGCACAGAAAAGTGGAATGCACAGGACATCATCCTTTCTGGGAACGGCTTAGATCAAATCAGAAACAATGTATGTGGTGATATTTTATTTGTATGTTAATAAATAAAGTTTGCCTGAAGATCAGAGGAAATAGCAAGCCATTTTAAGTAAACACAAAAGTCAGGCAGTGGTAGCACACACCCTTAATCGGACCACTTGGTGTTCAAGGCCATACTAGGGAACAGAGTCAAACGTGGTGACACACGCCTTTAATCCCAGTACCAACCATAGAGGCCTGAAGGTCTGTACAGATAGGCAGTGACAAGGAAGTGAGGTAGCTGGGCTAAGAGCCAATGCAAGAGCCGAACAGCAAGGCAATAAAGGCACAGGTAGACAGGAAGTAGCTCACTTTTTGGGAACTGCAGAGCTGGTGAGGTAAAGCTGGTTGGTGGTTCTCACTATTTCCCTGGTCTCTAAGGCTTTCACCCCTATACGTGGCTCCGTGTTTTTTATTTAATAAGACCGTTTAGAAATTCGTCTACAAACAAATACCACTGTAAAACAGATACCAGTCTAGACAAAAGCAAGATCAACTTAACAAGAAGCCATGGAAAAAAGATGGGATACTGAGGGGCCTAGTACTTAGTGCAAGAGTCAGGTTGCCCAGTCATAAGGGCAGGATTGAAACGGCCCAGGATGGATCAATCTCTGGAGCCATCTATCTGCCCACAAGGACACTGCTGCAGCACCTAAATGCTGGCACTCCAGCACCCAAAGCCACATCCTCTACGACAGTACTTAATGCTTAGTGAGTTTTAAAGTATGAAGATAGATGAGTCCAGAGCTCAGTGCTATGCTCCTTGCCCTCCACAGCCAGGTCATCAGCCACCACAGGGTGTAGGAACTGGGCAATCTCAGGACAGCAGGAGAACCTGAGTGAAGGCAGCTCTGTCCCACAGCAGACACTGTCCAATCCAAACTCAGCTGGACCACACAGCCAGCTAACACCTCTGCCCCACAGCTACCCTTGGGGCCCCACCTCAGAGGACACAGAAAGATATAACTCCAGCATGCTATCCATTTAGGGATTTGCCCATGTGCTTTCCTCTTTTTCACTTTTTTGGTAATATTTGACTTTTTTCAGAAAATATATTGAAAACATTCATGTTTTCATTTTTCTTTTTGGGGGTTTTGTTTTTTGTTTGTTTTGGGGTTTTTTTGGTTTTTGTTTGTTTGGTTGGTTGTTTTTTTTTTTGTTTTGGGTTTTTTTTTTTTTTTTTTGAGACAGGGTGTCTCTGTGTGATTTTGGGCTTGTCCTGGCTCTCACTCTGTATACCAGGCTGGCCTTGAACTCCTGGCTCTGCCTCCCGAGTGCTGGGATTAAAGGTGTGTGCCACCACCGCCAGGCAAGTCAAAGAATTTTTTAAGTATTTCTAAAAATGGGGCTGGAGGGATGGCTCAGAAGTTAAAAGCACTGCCTGCTCTTCCAGAGGAAGTGGGTTCAGTTCCCAGTACCCACATGGTGGCTTGCAACTGTAACTTCAGTTCCAGAGTGTCAGATGCCCTCTTCTGACTTTCAAAGGTACTGCACACACATGGTATACAGAAATGCATGCAGACAAAACACCCATATACATAAAGTAAATTAATTAAATTATTTTTAATAATCCATAACTTCAGAGGATACAACAAGGAGAGCAAGTAAAGAAATTAATTCACAACCTAGAAAAAAGTCAGCAACACAGGTGAGAAAGTCAAGACCACGAATGAGAAATCCAGTAAACTAAAACTGTTAGAAGCCAGGTGGTGGTGGTGCATACCTTTATTCCCAACACTCAAGAGGCAGAGGCAGATAGATCTCTGTGAGTTTCAGGACAGACTGGTCTACACAGTGAGTTCCAGGACAGCCAAGTCTACACAAAGAAACCCTGCCTCAAAAAATAAATAATAAACAAATAAATAAATGTATGTTAGAAAAAAATAATAAAAATAGAAATAAAATAATTCAATGAATCAAAGAAAACATCACCAACAGACCACACCAACAGAAGTTTGAGTGCTCCTTCACCATGCACAAGGCTACCTAGGGTCAATCTCCAGCATCAAATAACGAAGTGCACTGCTGTGATTCTAGCACTCAGGAGGAGGAGGTAAGAGCATCAGGAATTCAAAGTCAAAACCAGCCTCAGCTACTTTTTCAGACAGCTACACTGCCTCAAAAAAAAAAAAAAAAAAAAAGGGTAAGCCAGGAAGAAAGGATGATAATAGCTTATCTGTACTCTGAGCATTCAAGATCCCAGAAAATCCCAAGTTTGAAGCCAGTCTAGGCTACACAGAGAATCTTGTCTTGAAAACAAAACAGCAAATACAACCAACATAATGGATGCTTGTTGGCTCATACTTCTAATTTATGAGATTATTCATGACAGTTAAAATTTGACAGGGCATGGTGAAATAAACCTAGACCTCAGCACCCAAGAGGTTGGAGAAGGAAGATCAGGAGTGTGAAGCCATCCTGGTCACAAAGTGTGGTGGCTTGAAAGAAAATGGCACCCCCAAAGGGAGTGGCATTAATAGGAGGTGTGGCCTTGATGGGGAGGTGCAGTCTTGTTCGAATAGGTGTGGTCTTATTGCACCCACTGCATACCCACAGTGTAGAAGGAAAAGAACCACACAGTGAAAAGACCAGAGTGTATAACTCCACATCCTTCTCAAATTGTGGGGCTATGATCTCCAGTTTATAAGCCTACAACACAAGTTAAGCAGTACATACCTTAAAATAAGAATGGGTAAGTAAGAGAACGGAATAAAAATTTAAGTGCAATTTTCAGATACATGAAGATTTTGCAAAACATGCTTGTAGGCAAAGTATAAGGATGAAAATCATCACTTGCCTCTGATAAAGACAATGAACGGGAAGTGTTTATGGGCAAACTGGGTCTCACTAGTCAGAAACGGGAGAAGGATGTCACCTAAACATTTATCACCAAGAGACTCACCTGCAACCTTGCGATCTCTTCCCCAAACTTCTTCTGCTGCTTGGCCAAGATTGACTGGTGGTACTCAGCATTGGCTTGCATAATACACTGCTTTGCAGCCAGGGTGGGGAATACCTCCTGGAAATAAAAATACTGACCAGGGGAGAGTCCAACCACACAAACCATCACAGACAACAAGGATGCAGGAAGAGAAAGGAGAGGAGACAGAAATTACAATCACCCAGTAATGGTTTAGATAGGTTAGTCATTAGGTGTGAGCAGAGACCTTGAGGTTTTGCAGGAATTGCCATCTATGAATTCATTTCTTTCAGTTAAAATTAAGGCTTGTTTCTTGTTTTAAACTGTTAAGTGAAGCCAAATCAGGTTTTTTGAAGCTCATTCTATGGAGTAGGAAATCAGCATTTTGTTTACAGGGAAGAAAGGAAGGCATGCATTGGAAAGAGTTGGGAAGTCCATGGAGGAACAGCAAGCCCAGCTTTAGAAGCTTTCTTAGCCCCTTACCCAGCCTTCAAGGACCTACACCACAGTTACTCACATATACTAATGAAACTGCTCTAGAGCTGACTGTTTCGTCATGTTTAAAAGACAAAAGACAGTAAGGTAAGTCCTCACTTAAATTCATATGCTGAGAGACTGTAAAAAAGATTATGGTAGCCAATAAAAAAATAATTTCGTATATATAAATATTAACATTTCAGTATTATATACTCAAAAATACATCCCAGACATACAAATGCACTAGTGACTGGCTGTGATGATAAAGTGTAACTTTGCCCTAATTTATTTTTAAAATAACTATAGTCTAATACACTTAAATCCAAACACAGGAATCAAGAAAGCCACTATAAGGGTCGTGACTCTTCCAAAATGTCAAGTCGCATCCTGCAACCTCACTGCCTTTCTGAAGTACATGGTATTTTTAAAAATCCAATAAATACACTGGGTAATTATTACATCAAGAACCGAACTGCTACCATGAGAGTTTTCTGTCTGCTAGGAAAAAACCCCAGCACTGAGCCACTACTTACAGACATCCTGTTAGAACTAGAACTGAATTGCTGCTAATGGTGAAAATACCTCAGGAGACTTAGTGAAAGGAGAAATTCAAACACACTGTAGTCTGAAACTGTCGGTACTCAAGGAAGGCTGGAGCATCTCGGTAAAGATGTTCCAAGAAGACCCAGGAATGCTGCAGAGTTGGCTTCCAAGCCTTTGAGACGACAGGACTGTGACAGGATATGACAGTGCGCTGTGCAGCCAAATATGGAGAGAGATTCTGAGTCCTACAAGAGTCCTGAGCAAACTTCTGAACGAGGAAGGGGACCAGTGATAGTACTGTGGATGGCACCCAGTCCTGGGTGCTAGCTAGGCAAGTGCCCAGTAATGATCTCAAGCCCAATGTGCCTTCAATCCATACATCTTGACATTAGCTCTCCACTGCTCACGTACTGCTGGGGACCTTACATTTACTTTTAGCTGTACCCTATGTTTTCTATAGTTTCATAATTTATGAAGATCCCTGAATAACATAAACTCACGGATTCTCCTACAAACATCACCTACTACCACAGATAACCAATTCCTTGTCCAACTATGAGGGAGAGCAGTTAAAATGTCCTTCATGCCAGGCAATGGTGGAGCATGGCTTTAATCTCAGCACTCAAGAGGCAGAGGCAGGTGGATCTCTGTGAGTTCGAGTCCAGCCTGGTCTATAGAGCGAGATCCAGGACAGCTAGAGATACACAGAGAAACCCTGTCTCGAAAAAACAAAAAAAAAAAGACAAGAAAAAAGAAAGTCCTTCTTTACTGGTGTTTAAAGCATGACCTTAAGCACTCCAACTCTACTTGCCCAGTTGGTCACGTGTTTTGTCATTTATAAGACACCTCTGCACAGTCTTTTCCATCACCCCTTCAGAAAAGCTCCCATTAAAGCAATGCTTCCTACGGCATGTGGTCAGGACAGATGCTTTTCCTTAGCTGTCCATTAGCGGCCAAATGTCCTACGCCTGCTGATAAAACTTAACTCTAATCAAGGAATCAGATGGACTTAGGGTTTCTTTCCTCTGTGTCTGTTTCTGCACTTTAAGGCTCATCCTTAAGAGAACAGGACAGTGATTAAAACTGTGAGTCATCAGCACGTTCCATACTCATGCTTTTTCCCACACTACCAACAATCAGGACGATACAATGACAGAGGACAGATGATTCGAGATTTCCACAAGAGTTTTAGCTCAGAAAAATAAATTTAGTGAAGAGTAAATAGAAAGGCATCCCCCAAAAGAACAGTTCATGCATCTTAAAACTTAAGAAAATATTCTAAAAACTATTCTTCAAATGTTTCATTAAAATACCAGATTTCTTTGTTAAAACATACTTTTCAGCTTGTTTCTCATCCATAAAAATATTCCCACATGCAAAATAACCAAGTGTCCATGAAGACAGTAACTGACCTTGGGGAGAGTATCTTTGTACTGACACTGTTTGAAAGCGTCACCAAAGTAATCTGCAGCCTGGTTTGCCAACTTAGCTATGATGGCATCTTTCATTTTATCTGGAATAAAATGTTAGTTAAATGATCATTGTAACTGAAGTACATGAGACAAGGGCCAGCAACAAAACTCAGCAGGTAAAGGTATGTACGCACTGCACAACTTAGACAGCCTGCATCCCATCACAGAACTCACACTGGAAGGAGAAAACCAACTCCTCCAAGTTGCCCTCTGACCTCCACACAAGCACCATGGCACACATGCACCTGCATTCTCTCCCATCCCTAACACACACACACACACACACACACACACACACACACAAAATAATAATAATAAAATAAATGAAATAACCTGATACATGACTTGGCATAGACACACCTGGGACTGGAGCAATGGCTCAGCGGCTAAGAGCACAGACGGCTCCTCCAGAGGACCTAGTTTCAGTTCCCAGCACCCACACGGCAGCTCACACCTGTCTAACTCCTGTTCCAGGGAATCTGATGCCCTCTTTTGGCCCCTAATATTACCAAGCACACAACTGGTGCACATGCATAGAGCAACCACACACCCACACATATTTAAAAAAAAAAAGAAAAAGTAAAATTTACACATCTGTCTAAAGAAATCCATATTGATGAAATTGAAACGTCTACACAAAAAGTATTCCACAGGTAGCAAAACATGGTGATGCAAGCCTATATATGTAACCCTAGTACTTTGTGCCTAAACCCAGAGGATCAGAAATTCAAAGCCATCCTTGGCTACATAGCAAGATCCAGGTCAGCCCAGGCTACATAAGTAAATAAACAACTCTATAAACAAGTCAAAGCCACAGAAATAGAGTAATGGCTGCTGGCAGCTGCAGCAGAAGGAAGGGGGTGACCTGACATTAGTTATTCTCGGGTGTGGGGATACCCTAACATAGGGGTGATTAATTCTCTACGGTTACACAGAAACATCTGCAGGCCGACTTGAGAGGACAGTGACATCATGTGAATACTCCAGAAAACACTACATTATAGTCAAAAGGGGAATGTTCCTCCCCAATCCCACCATTTTCTTAAGTACAGTCTCACTCTGTAGCCTAGGATGGCTCCAACTCAGCCGAAGTCTAACTGCTTTGATTATAGGTATGAGTCACCACATACAGAATTTGTTGTGTGTATGTGTTTGTTTGTGACAGGGTTTCAGACTGTTGCCAGGCTAGTCTGAAACTCGATAGGTACCCTAGCATTACTTCAGTATCATGACAATCACCCTGTATTGGCCTCCCAAGTGTAGGGATTACAGGCATGAGCCACCACACCCAACTAAACTGCCATTTTTTAGAAAAAAAAATAAGTTGTGTTTATGATTCTTCCACAGTTTCAATTTCTCTGTACTTAGACATTCAGTCTATATCTCTCACACTGACTTACATACCTTTACAAGGACTGTTCTTCTCCCTAGTCACCAAGGATAGTGCCTGAATAGCTCTTCTTGTCACTTAAGTCTATTTTAAACAGGACTACCTTAAAGAAGCCCTTCTTAGTGGCTCAATGGTTAAGAGCACTTGCTGCTCAATCATGAAGAACAGAGTTCAAATCCCAGCGCCCACATCAAATAGCTCACAATGCCTGTGACTCTAGGCCCAGGGGACCCGAGCCCTTTTTTTACCTGCAGGGCACAGACACCTGAATATACACTTAAATCAAATCTTAAAGGAAATCATTCTTAACAAACTAATTCAAATGCAGTGATCCCATAGTCATCCCACACCCAGGCCACCAGCCACTGCCACGTGAAGCATTCCATCTTCCTCCAGTAACTCTCCCTCTGAAGCAAGCTTGACTATTCAAAGACTTCTTCTCACCCTACCTACATGTAACATACTATGAGCCAATCATTATCTTGGTATAAAAGCCTAGCACTTGTTTTCACATGTAACATAGTAAACAAGAAATTGTAGTTACCTCTTGTGGCTTTTAAGAAAAATACTTCTTGAGCCTGGGCGAGCATAATAAGACTGAGGGTCCCAACAGTATCTGGAGATATGTCCACAGTAGGCTCTCGACTTAAGGCAGATAAAACTGTGTCTTTAATATGTAAAAAGGCACCACTAGCAAACTAGAAGGAGAGAAAAATAATGCTTTACCATTGAGACTTAATTCTCTACGGTTACACAGAAACATCTGCAGGCCGACTTGAGAGGACAGTGACATCATGTCCATTCCCACACTGAGATCACCTCATTCACAGATGGGGCCTCACCACAATTCTAGAGCAACAAAAAGTTTAACAAAGATTCAAAGCAAACTACAGGAGAGAGTAAAGTAAGAGAATGGCCAAAGGTAGTCAGCATTAATTTATTAGATACACTTCTTTAAAACTTACCTAAGAACAGATGAAGAGATAAAACACTATTCAAATGGCTGTGTGTGTGTGTGTGTGTGTGTGTGCGCGCGCGCGCGCGCGTGTACACAAGTGTACATATGAGCATGTGCGTGCTTGCAGGCCAGAGGACAACCCCAGGTGTCATCCCTCAGGACCTCCACCCACTTCCTTTGAGTCAGGTCTCATTGGTCCAAAGCTCACCTCAGAGGCTAGACTGGCTGGTGAGCAAGACCTAGGGAATTGATTACAAGCATACACTTCCAAACCCAGCATCTACTGTGTGGCTTTGGGGATCAAACCCAGGTCCTTGGGCTTACAAGGCAAGTGCTTTCTTCATTGACTGAGACATTCCTCCAGCCTTTACTCATTTGTCCTTAGTACAGCAATGTCCTTGCCTTTATCCAAACAAAGTCACCTTTCAAATAAGCACACTGGGCTTAGGGGACACCCCAAACGGCACACTCTAAGGCCAGCAATGACACTGACAGACATTTTCATCGGGCATTTACAACTTCCTAGTGAAATGCCCCCTTTACATTCTTCTTCCCAATTTTATTGTGTTGAGGTTACTACAAAAGCCGGGCGGTGGTGGCGCACGCCTTTAATCCCAGCACTCGGGAGGCAGAGCCAGGCGGATCTCTGTGAGTTCGAGGCCAGCCTGGTCTCCAAAGCGAGTTCCAGGAAAGGCGCAAAGCTACACAGAGAAACCCTGTCTCGAAAAACCAAAAAAAAAAAAAAATTACTTTTATGAAACAAAGCAAGCTGAGAAAATAAAAAAGTCAAGTCAACCTGGAATTTTAAAGTGAGTTAGCTTGGTAGACCACACAGACAAAACTCAAAGTCACTGTGTTAACAAGACTATCACAGGGCCAGCAAGATGGCTCAGTATGGAAAGGTGCCTGTCACCAAGCCTCACATCCTGAGTTCAAGCCACAGGACCCACACGGTGGAAGGAGAGACCAGCTCCCGCAAGTTGTCCTCGGACCTCCACACACATGCTCAGCCATACTAATACACACACACACACACACACACTTTTTAAATAACTTTTAAAAAAGATACCACATTGTTCTTTTATCCGAAACAAAAAATAAGTAAAAACTGAGTAAATAATAAAGTGCCACAAACAGCATGCCCTATTAGCCGATGATTAGTCCCTAAGGTAGGAAGCTATCCTAAGAACAGTCCAGGCCTGACCACATTTAAACACAACTTCTCCACAGTCTACAGTTAACTTATTTCCGGCCAAAAGTTCTTAATTTTGCCAAACCACTGAAATTTTGGATGTGCCTCACCCTGAGAAAACACACACACAATGTCTAACCATTTTTGAATGAAGTCATTTACTTATAAGAGGTTTTCCACAAATGTATGGCATTCGCCCTACATATTTCATCATTGTTGTCCAATCAACATTCATTGAGCCTCCATTGTGTGCCAGGCACTGTGCTAGGGGCTGGGTGGGAGTGCACAGCGAGGAGAGACAGACATGGGCAATGGAACAGTGCTTCAGTGCTGAAGTGCTTGAGGACTCAAGAGTCAGTTTCCTTCAGCGCATCCGTCATCAAGAAGGCAGCAGCTATCATCTAAATGCCAACCACCCCTGGAGTCCAGCATGCATCCCTGTGTAGGAACTGCTTTTCTGCATACCTGGTACTGCTTAGCAGCGGTTTTCAATCCTTCATCATTATCCAGGTTCTGCTCTGCTGCAATCTGGCTAGCTAAGGCAGCACAATTGAACAACACACAGCTCTTTTCATATCCTAAGCTTGCAAGAGCTGTAAAAAAAAAAAAAAATTGAGAAGGAAAAGTGTATCAGATTATTTTTCTTCTAAAAAAAACAATATTTCAACGAGAAACACCATGACCTCTATCCCAGGGGCTCTCCCAAGACCAGTCTTCTCACCTATTGCAGGCCGACTGCCCATATTCCCACATTATGTCCATCATCAAAAACTCAAAAGATGAATAAGTTATTCTTTCTCTCCTTCTCTTTGTTCCCACATTTTTACTATAGTCAGGTTCAAATTGTAAAACTTATTTTTGTGTTATTTCTCACTTAATTACTTAAATTCAAATAAATCATTACCAATTTTCCATGGCCTCTCAAATTTTTATCTTCCCCCAACAATGCATGCACATGCACACACGCACACACACACACACATACACACATGTGCGCACGCACACACCAGCCCCTACATCAACATAAGCATACCAGTGCTTCCTTGATGGTCTTCCAGATCCCCCTCTCTCTGATGATGAATCTATACAACCCACATCCATCAGCATAACTATTTAATTTTAAAAAAGAAATGAACAAGTGTTGATGATGACAGAGATAAACTGCAACCTTTACTTGAAGGAATACAAAATACTGCAGTTCTATAGGAAATAATGTGTGGGTCCTCAAACACTTAAAATGATTCATATGACCCATATGAACCTGGGTATATGCAAAAAAGAATGAATGCAGAGTCTCATCGAGGAATTTCTACACTTCTGTTCATGGCAGCATCACTCAAATAACAACCTGAGTGACCATCAACCAATGGATGTGTAAACAAAATAACATATGAACATTCAATAAAGTATTTATTAGTCAACTTCCAAGAAAGGAACCTACATGTAAGACAAGCCTTGAGGACATTACATTAAGTGAAATAAGCATCATGAAAGACTAGGATTCACTTACAGCAAATACTTAAGTGACTCACAGACAGCGGGTACCAAAGACGGGGCCAGGAGGCTGCTATTTAATCAGCACTTCGGTTTTGGAGATCTATTTACAATGTGAATGTACCCTTGCACTACTAAAAACCACGTACTTTAAGGCCAGGTGGTGGTGGCGCACACCTTTAATTCCAGCACTCAGGAGGCAGAGCCAGGAGGATCTCTGTGAGTTCGAGGCCAGCCTGGTCTACAGAGCAAGATCCAGGACAGGCACCAAAACTACACAGAGAAACCCTGTCTCAGGAAAAAAAAAAAAGGACTCAAAATGGTTAAAAGGAAATCCCATGTATTGTGCTTCTTACAACTTCTTAAAAAGACCGACATGTAAGTCTACTTATATGCAGTACTTAGAACAGTAAAATACGGAGACAAGAGAATTAACATGTCAGCCAGAAGCTGGCAGGAAGAGAGCAGTGCGAAGTTACTGTTTAATGAGTACAATTTCAGTTCTGTTAAGATGAGAGAGCTTTAAAACCAGATGGTACCATGACTACAGAGGGCTGTAAGGATGCTAGCTAGTTTTATGTCAGTTTGACATAAGCTAGAGTCATCTGAGAGGAGGAGCCTCAACTAAGAAAATGCCTCCACACAACGAACCTGTACGCAAGCCTGGAGTGTATTTTCTTGATTAGTGATTGATGAGGAGGGCCCAGCCCATTGTGGGTGGAGCCACCTCTGGGCTGATGATCCTGGGCAAGCCATGAGGAACAAGCCAGTAAGCAGCACTCCTCTGTGGCCTCTGCATCAGCTCCTGCCTCCACGTTCCTGCATTTGAGTTCCTGCCCTGACTTCCCTCAGTGACAGACTGTAACCTGGAAGTGTGGATTGAAATAAACCCTTTCCTCCCCAAGTTGCTCTGGTCACAGTGTTTCATCACAGCATTAGTAACCCTAACCAGAACAGTAAGCATAAGTAATACCATTTGAAACTGTACACTTACCATGATTAAGATGATAGATTGTGTGTATTTTATCACGATTAGAAAAATTATTTTAATCTACAATAGCTCCCAGTTACTTGTAAAATTTAATCACAGTGTAACTCAACATCTTGTATATAGTTCACCAGACACTGATCACCAAGCCAAACACTCAGAAGGCTTCCTACGCAGAATAATGCACAGTCCATCTCAGAGAACCAGAGCAGCACGACCGCTGTCTACTCCACACAGCAGAACCAGGAAGTAGTCAGTGCCTCTCTGCAAGCAGCCAGTTCTCTATTTGTTCCCAAACCCATTCTGATCTCCTCTTCACTCACTCAGCAGACATACCAACTGTTCCAATCTGCATTCTAATTAACTATAAGAAAACAAAGTAACACAAAAATAATAAATAGTGTGAGGAGGTCCTGAGGAAAAATAAATGATCAAGGTAACATGGTGTGCACATCTATACTCCCAGCATTTTGGGAAATGGAGGCAGGAGAATCAGGGCTGCAGAGTCCTCCTTGGCTACATAAGAAGTTCAGGTCAGCCTGGACTACGTAAGACACTATCTCAA
This sequence comes from Peromyscus californicus insignis, assembly GCF_007827085.1. Classification (NCBI taxonomy): domain Eukaryota; kingdom Metazoa; phylum Chordata; class Mammalia; order Rodentia; family Cricetidae; genus Peromyscus; species Peromyscus californicus. Next base: position 107,994,647 of record NW_026294402.1, read on the forward strand.
AAAAAGGAAACTAAAAACTGAGCCCAGAATAAATGTCGGCAATTCCAAAAAGTCAAAGATCAGAGTTAACATCCTTAAAGGAACCTTAAGGCTGTATATGCAAAAAACAGTACAGTTATTGCTGTTGTCATTTCAGGGTAACCAGGTTAGCCAAGGCCAAGCTAAAATTGATCCACCTGCTCCCCCTCCCAAGTTCTGGGGCTACAGAATGGTGGCCATGATCAAATTCAAACAGGATGTTTTTAAGTTATTGGATAAAATAAATCTAAAACTTGATCACAGCATTTTCTTAAAAAAAAAAAAAAGGGAAGAAAAGTTGTGCCTGGACTCAGAACAACCAAAATCTGACTAATAAAGAATCCGAGGGGCAGGGATGGGGTGATATTTAAAAAAAAAAATTTTAACTTCTTAGAGCTGAAGAATTAGTGCTGCAACTAAAAGGACCAGCAATAAATGCTGTTGTGTTTCTCATACTATCTTTACCCCAGGCTGTCATCTGTCATTTTATTTTTATACTACCTCATAGCTCAGAAATTACAGATTACCTTTTGTTTCTGTGATTAGGCCTTATATTTCTCTAACTCTGTGATATCTCCTATAACATCTAAACAAACCAGCTTTTTAAAAAAAAATATTTTAGTCTCCCTTTTCCATAGAGCACGCTTTTTCCTAGCATCCGACTCTGTTCTTGTTTGCCATAATCTCTTCTTCTATACTAAGTTTATTTTAAGAAAAGAACTCAGTTATAAATAAAAAACATTTTGCCAAGCAGTGGCGGTGGTGGTGCACACCTTTAATCAACACTCGGGAGGCAGAGGCAGGCAGATCTCCGTGAGTTTGAGGCTAGCCTGGTCTACAGAGCAAGTTCTAGGACAGCCAGGACTACACAGAGAAACCCTGTCCCGATAGATGGGTGGGTGGATGGATGGATGGATGGATGGATGGATGGGTGGGTGGGTGGATAAATAATGTTTTCAAAAATTCAAACAACTGTTAAAAAGAAAATAAAATTTAAATCACCTACTATCTTACCTCTTGAAAATAAAGTTTTTTCTATTTTCATTAAGTAACTACAGATGTGCTCACACATAGCTTTTTGCAAATTGCCACTGCACCTGCTCAGGCTATCCGGATGCAAGCTTCAGGGAGGAGTTGGAACTGGTTCTTTACCAAGTGTCTCTAGAAGCCCAAAGCAAAGGGTCCTAAAATTGTATGATGCAGGCTGCTGAATTCAGTATTCCATGGGCACAGTTTAACATGTCACCACATACATGTCAGAGTGATCACTTATTCTTCTAAAATAACACCAGAGTCTGGCAAATGTGCAGTAAGAGACTGTTGAAGGAAGGACATTCAATTTCTAATGTTAGCTACTAGAAATGACCCTAAGTTCACTACATAGCCTGGTCTACACAGGCTAGCCAGGGCTACATAGTGAGACCTGTCAAAATACAAGAAAGCACCTCTCCCTCCCTCCGGTATTTAGTTACACTCTACCTTGGCCTCCCATTCAACCATCTCACTCACGTTTTCCTTGTCCCCTGCCATCAGCTCCTTACTCTGAGCTGCCAATCAGCTAAGTCACAACAGCACTGAAGATCCTTTTCTTCACCTTGGCTCCCAACTCTCCAGTGTCGCCTTGGCCCTCAAGCCTGTAAATTTTCTGACACAAGAAAGCTACACTTGCAGATTACAGTTCCTCACACACACCCTCCATCCACCCCGCCTCAACCTTACAATCTGGCTTCTTCCAGACGTTCCCCTACCAAATCCATGCCGTTTCAACTCCACTTGACTGTCAATGCCTCAGCCTGCATCATCCCCAGTCAGCTGGAGACAGGTGACTCAAGTGGCCCACCCCAACATTTCTTTTCTGTGGCACCAGGCATACTCTACTGCATATCTACCTTTAACATGCCCCCCAACTGTTCTAGCATGGAACCAAGTGTCAGGACCACCATTCACTTCCATGATGAATGTTTTTTCCTGGTCCTTCATGGTCCAAACGCTTTTTCTCAACTTCACCCTACTTCTGGCTCTTATATGCTTTTGCCTATAATCTGGCCAAGGGGAATGAATTTTTATCAATGAGTAACTGTTACCAAATCTAGAACTCTCTCTCTCTTCTGCGCTTCAAATCTACTATTTCCAAATGTCAGAGAGATGCTTACACAGAGGTAGCCTAAATGCCAAATGCAACCTATCAAAAACTAAATATCCAACAGGTCAAATCTCAGAGTCAGCCCTTAGCTCCTCCTCATCCCTCTGACAGGCAATAAAGCCAGTCAACTTTACCTCTCAGAATTCCTTCTGAGTCCAATCCTTCTCTGACCATACCCACTACCTAGTCTAGTCTCACCATCTCACAGATTTCTCAAATGGTCTGTTTCTCTAGTCCTGGAGGCAAGCTCTCTGCATTCCTATCTCAGCTCCTTTAAAGCCTAGCCACATACCCTTCACAAGTCACTTAACCTTCCCAAGCCAATATACTCAACTAGCAATGAAAGTGCCTTTCCTGATTGGGTTCCTGGGGAATTTAGTAACATAATACATATGAAGCCCTGGGTACAATAATGACTGGCTATTAATATGTAAGTGGGAGAGTACAAATTCAACAGCACATTTGTTACCTCTTCACAAGCTTTGTTCCATTACAATCACCTTCCAAAATCCCATTCAACCTATGGTTTCTAGCCATAACAATAATTATTACATTGATCACATCTTATTATATAGAACACATTATATAATATTTTATAATATTCCTATTTTCTCACCTACACATAAGGTATACACATATATTTACTTAAGTATATCTATACACACACACACACACACACACACACACACACACACACACACACACATCTTACAAGATATTTAGTATATTCTGTATCTTTTATTGTTGTTGTTGTTTTTGAGAAGGGTTTCTCTGTGTAGCCCTGGCTATCCTGGAACTCACTATGTAAACCAGGCTGACCTCGAACTCAGAGATTCACCTGCCTCTGCCTTCCAAGTGCTGGGATTAAAGGACCCCCACTGACCAGCTGCTGTATCTTATATAATATATATCTATTATATAAAATATACACACATCATATAATATGTTTATAAAAATATGGACATCATATAATGTGTGTATACAAATATACTATAGCTTATACATAGTAACCACATGATTACTTATTATTCATTGCAATTAATACTTAATGAACACTGCTTAAAGACTTGAAACATTTTCACTTTTTTAACCTACACAGTATCTCCCTCAAGTAAATATTATTTCCATTTTTCAGATGAGGAAACTAAGGCCTGTACTGTCTGATCAAAATGCCTTCACCTTCTGACCTTGGTTATGTTTGTACAAACTCATTCTTCAAAACCTAACTTGTTGCTTGCTCTCTACAGGTAGAATTAACTTCTTGCTCATCTATACTCCATGAGATTTTATAGCCATGCCTCAATGACTTCAACATGTTCTGGAGAAATGAGCCGTTAAGCACTTTATTGTTATGCATGTAGTTACACAAAGTAAGACAGGTACAGTATCACCAGACAACAATCGTAAGTGGCCACCATCATACATGTAGTCTCTCATGGATCAAAACATCATCCCATGGTGCATTCTACACGTATGTATACATAGTACATTTCAGAGAGAACTATCTTCACAACCAAACTGAACACAACTGCCTTATGCATCTTTGTAACTAGGACAGTGCCTGGCAAGGCATGGGCTCTGCAAATATTTTGAAATTACATTGGATTAGAAGTTGAAGTTAAAAAATAAAATGAGATTTTTTAAAAAAAAAACTTTAGTACTCACAAGGAGTCATTAGGAGAGCAACTTTAAAAATCTAAAAGCAGTAAAAATGCTCAAGGCAAGTCTATAATTTTTTATTAAAAATTACATACCCAATTTTACAGATCCTCCAAAAAGGGAACCTTTATCAAAAGCATCCTTCCACGTAAATGTCAAGCAGATCTAGAATGAAGGAGAGGAAACAAACCTGTTAATATTGAAGAAAACCCAGGGAGGAGAGGGACAGAGCTCCCTACGCACCTGTCACTCTAGCCAATGACCCTTTTCCTTCCTACGAACTTTTTTTCCTCGTAAAATACTAGCATTAAGATATTTCAAGCCAGGCACTTGGGAGGCAGAGCCAGGTAGATCTCTGTGAGTTCAAGGCCAGCCTAGTCTACAGAGCAAGTTCCAGGACAGCCAGGGCTACACAGAGAAATCCTGTCTCAGAAAAAAAAAAAAAGTATTAAGTGCTTTTTAAAAGTAATTTTATTTTCATGTGTCGGGGGGTGGGGAGAGAGAAAAGAAGAAGAGGAGGAGGGGCCCTAGAATCCAGGAAAGAGTATTGGACCCCCCAAATGTGGAATTATAGATGGTTGGGAACCTATGCAAGAGAGGTAAACACTTAATAGCTCAGCCATCTCTTCAGGCCCACAAAGTACTTTTCTTCTACCATTTAAGATCTAGAAGTAGCCGGGCGGTGGTGGCACACGCCTTTAATCCCAGCACTCGGGAGGCAGAGGCAGGCGGATCTCTGTGAGTTCGAGGCCAGCCTGGGCTACCAAGTGAGTCCCAGGAAAGGCGCAAAGCTACACAGAGATACCCTGTCTCGAAAAAACCAAAAAAAAAAAAAAAAAAAAAAAAAAAGATCTAGAAGTACGGGCTGGAGAGATGATAGCTCAGAGGTTAAGAGCACTGACTGCTCTTCCAGAGGTTCTGAGTTCAATTCCCAGCAACCACATGGTGGCTCACAACCATCTGTAATGAGATCTGGCACCCTTCTTTGTATACATAATAAATAAAAAATCTTTAAAAAAAAAATCTAGAAGTACTACATATTTTAAAGACTTTCATTAAGTCTCCCACATAAATCCATAGAAACTATCAGCATTTTCAACAACTACCCATAAAGACAAAGTAAGGTTGACATTCTTATATATTAAAGACATTCTTATATCTTAAAAATACAAGTATATTTTATACCAATAATTTTTAAAGCACTAAACAGAGTACTTACTGAATGAATAATTACCTTCCTTATCAATTTTGTAAAAGCCAAGGAAAGGTGAGCATGACAGGCACAGGCCTTTAACCCCAGCACTCAGGAGGCAGAAGCATATGGATCTCTGATTTTAAGGCAAGCCTGGTCTACATAGTAAATTCCAGGACAGCCAGGGCTATGTAGAGAGACCTTGTCTCAACTCTCCGCCCTCTTTAAAAAAAAAAGCCCAGGGGAAAATAGCAGATTATTTCCAACTATATACAGATCCTATTGTTATAAAATACAGATTAACACTCTGGACTGAGGAATTCAGGAGAATTTTCAGAAGGACAAAGATTCACATCAGACAGATCTCAGAACTTCTCATTTATATAAAACTCCACAGAAGCCTAAACATAGTAAAGACACATTATTGACTTCAATGAAATGGTACCACAGGTAAGAGGAGGAAGTGACCTGCCATCACCACACAACTTTATAATAAAACTAATAGCTTACCTGATTTTCTGAAAATGGGAACTTGGGTTCAATGGAACAAATCTGATCATAATATCTAAAAAAGAGAAAGATTAATTATTAGCAGGGTAAAATAACATGAATTTATAAGAGCCCAGCTGATTTATATACAAAAGGGCTGGAGAGATGGCTCAGCAGTTAAGAGCACAGGCTGCTCTTCCGAGGGCCTGGGTTCAACCCAGAACACATATGGTGGCTCCCAACCATCTGTAACTCTAGTTCCAGGAGATTTCTGGACATCCTTTTCTGGCCTCTTACCTGCTTATGGTACACATACATGCATGCAAAACACCCAAACACATAAAATCAAAATAACAAACTTTTTTAAAAGAATACACCATAACTATTTGTGGTGGTTTGAATGAAAATGGTCCCCACAGGCTCACAGATTTGAATGTTTTATCATTGAGTAGTGGTACTACTTGAGAGAGATTAGGAGGTGAGACCTTGCTGGAGCAGGAGTAGCCTTGCTGAAGGAAAAGTGTTGCTCTAGAGCCACGCTGCCGCCAGCCCCGCCCCCCCACCTCTGGAGTTTCAAAAGCCCAAGTAAGTGCCAGTGGCTCTTCCTGCTGCCTGCAGATCTAGATGTAGAACTCTCAGCTACCTCTCCAACACCAGGTTGCCTGCTTGCTGCCATAATTCCCGCCATCACGATAATGGACTAAACCTCTGAAATTGTAAGCAATCTCCATTTAAATGTTTTCTTTGAAAAACTGTCATGGTCACAGTATTTCTTCACAGCAATACAATACTAGGACACTATTTGTCCCCAACTACAGTGGCCCCACAAATCCAATTTAACCATTTGCTTTAAGGTTACTAAACACAGTCCTTTAACAATTAAACCACACAATAAATTGTGCACAATGAAGAGCTACACTAAAGATGAAAAAGGATACTCATCACCACAGACAAATAACCATTTAGTATTATTGAGTAAAAGGAAATAAACACCTATTTGAAAACTCTGTATTTTTTTTTCCAGTTTTTCAAGACAGGGTTTCTCTGTGTAGCCCTGGCTGTCCTAGAACTCACTATATAAACCAGGCTGGCCTCGAACTCACAGAGATCTGCCTGCCTCTGCCTCCCGAGTGCTGGGATTAAAGGCGTGTACCACCACTTGACAACTTTGTATTTCTTAAAATACTTTATTAAGATGACTATGTTTGGTCTGGTGTGACAGCTCACACCTTTAATTCCAGTACTGGGGAGACAGAGGCACAGGCAGAGGCAGAGTTCCAGAACAGTCATGGAGCCTTTAAAAATTTTAAAAAGGGGGCTGGACAGACGACTCAGTGGTTAAGAGCACTGACTGCTCTTCCAGAGGACCTGGGTTCAATTCCCAACATCTACATGGTAGCTCACAGTTGTCTGTAACTCCAATATCTGACACCCTCACACAGACATACATGCAGGCAAAATACCAATGTGCACAAAATAAATAAATTTCGTTTTTTTTAAAAATTAAAAAGGTTGACTGCTATGAGATAATGCTCTTGTACACTAGTTTAATAAAACGCTGACTGGCCAGTAGCCAGGCAGGAAGTACAAGTGGGGCAAGCAAGGAGAATTCTGGGAAGAGAAAGGGTTGAGTCAGGAGTCACTAGCCAGACACAGAGGAAGCAAGATGTCAGGGCAGAAAAGGTACCAAGCCATGTGGCTAAACATAGATAAGAATTATGGGTTAATTTAAGTGTAAGAGCTAGTCAGTAATAAGGCTGAGCTAATGGCCAAGTAGTTGTAATTAATATAAGCTTCTGAGCGATTATTTTATAAGCAGGCCACAGGACTGTGGGGGCCTGGCAGGACCAGAGAAACCTTCTGACTACAGTTGACTGTATCTATGTCCATTGGAGAAGTTCATGTATCTGGCCAACTGATTAACAACAGATCTACTGACTTTCAGACATTTTAGGTATGTCCATTACTGACATACACACAGCTCCCGAAAGCTTACAAAGCACATCCATTTCAGGTACACCAATCCAAAAGCCTTCTTTCTTGTTCTCTGCAGTGTATGTTCCACACAGTAGCCAACATCTCACATAACGAAGCAAACTGACCCATGCCCAAGCCACTGCTCAGGGTGAACCTTCAGCTAGCAATTGGAGGACAGGGAAAGGTCAAAGTTATACTTTCTGACTGGCCTCCTCCCTTCACTTATTCCTGTCTACAAACCCCCACCTTCATCATGACTAACTTTCCAACGATTATTTCTGGGGAAGGTTTCAAGAAGGCAAGAGAGGCAGAAAGCAACATGTCTGACTGATATGGCAATAAGTCTGGCTGCAAACTGAAACACCTGAGCATTCTGTAAACACATACTGGCTAATGGGAGCCAGTTATCTCACTGTCAGAGGAAAGAATCCTAAACATTGGGAGGGGCAGGGCTGGAACAAACTGTCTGTCATTCTGGACTGGACTGGAAGTATCAATGTGAACTCATTTTTGTAACGCAGTAGAGATAAACAAGAACAACTATAAATGTGTATTATACATTTCCTAAATACATATGCTGGAGGGCCTGGGCGCAATGACACCTCACAGGAACAAACAACACACTTAGTGTCCGGTTAATAATGTCCTGCACTAACAGTGCTCCTTAGAGAAATGGATGAAATTGGGAAAACAAAAGACTCAAGCTGGAAAGTGACAGAGACATGAAAAACAAAAAACACAACAAGCCACAAGGAGCTATTTTAAGGGCGCCTAAAACAGTGAAACAGGAGCTGCAGCGGAGCTCAGTCATTAAAGTGCTTGTGATGCAAACATGAGGAGTTGGATCCCTACTTGTAACCTCAGCATAGGGACCCTGAAGCTTCAGGCCAATGAGAGACAAAGTTGAGGTCAGGAGAGATGGCTTAGTGGTTAAGAGCACTGACTGCTCTTGAGGGGACTTGGGTTTGATTAAGCACCCACATGGTGGCTCACAAACAACTTCAACTCCAGTTCCAGGGCAGCGAGTGCCCTCTTCTGGTCTCCATGGGCACAAAGTATGAATGTGGTGCACAGACATATACGCAGGCAAACACCCATGTGCATAAAATAAAAAAATAAATAAATAAAATAAAAAGAAAAATGGATAATGTGGGTGGCACCAGAAGAATGGCACCCAAGGTTGACTTCTGGCCTCCACATGAATGTGTACACATACACACAGGCCCATGCACACATGCACCCACACACCAAATAAATAAACCACACTGACAAATCACAATCCACTGAAGAAAATAACAGTATTCTGAAGTAAAGAAACAGGTGACCAGAAACAGTCTTATACACTGTGCGATGCCAACTAGTAAATCTTTCCCCACAGTATATATTTGGTTGTGCTAATATTCATCAATGGATACAAAAAATAATCAAAGCTTTGTAGGTACAAATCCCTGGATTCAATCCCTAGCATTATATAAGCTAGAGGCAGTGGTGCACAGCTGTAATCTCAGCAATGGGGAGGTAGAGGCAGGAGGATCAGAGAGTTTGAGGCCGTAATAAAACAATAGTAATAAAATTTTGATGCAATAATCTCTACAAGCACTTATTAATGAGTACACATACTCAGTAACTAGGGTCACAGAACCTGGCAAACAGTATCTTAACCAAGTAATAGAAACCCAAGCTGTCACATGGCATTACACTCCTCCTAATATACCCAGAAAGCAGCGCTGGTCCACCTGCACACAAACACTCAAGCCACAAGGAAATCTGACACAAAACCTTACCACAGGGAGCCAGAAATGGTGACACATGCCTTTAATCACAGCACTTAGGATTTCTGTGAGTTCAAGATAAGCCTGGTCTATACAGTGAGTTACAGGACAGCCAGGGCTACCTAGAGAAACCTTGTCTCCAAAAAGAAAGAAGAGAGAGAGAGAGAGAGAGAGAGAGAGAGAGAGAGAGAACACCTTATCAAGGGACATTCTGCAAAGTAACTGTGTTCTTCAAAAAATGCCAAGGTCATGGGCAGGATGTAGTCCACTAGCCTAGCATTTTTTCAAAAGATTTATTTATTCATGTATTTTTCGTTTGTTTGTTTTTTCAAGACAGGGTTTCTCTGTGTAGCTTTGGTGCCTGTCATGGATCTCACTCTGTAGACCAGGATGGCCTCAAACTCACAGAGATCTGCCTGCCTCTGCCTCCTGAGTGCTGGGACTGAAGGCGTGTGCCACCACCGCCCGGATTGTTCATGTATTTTATGTATATATCTTCATGCACACCAGAAGAAGGAATCCGATCCCATTACAAATGGTTGTGAGACAAAAGGAAAACTGTTCAGACTGAAGGACATTAAAGAGGCATTAGTAATTGAAGCAATGAACTGCAGAAACCAGGCCCGGGACCTGTAAACCTCACTACTGGAGTATCAGCAAAACTTAAATTGGACAGATTAAATGAAGTCAGACAGCTTCCTAATTATGAAAGACATGGCTGGGTTATATATGCCCTTATCCCTAGGAACAAATTTTAAGTATTAAAACCTTTTGATGGATTACTGTCGTGGTAGTGAAAGAGATGTCCCCCATGGTCTCAGGCATTTGAACACTTGTCCCCAGTTGGTGCTGTTTAGGAGGCTTAGGAGGTGTGGCTTTGCTGGAGGTAGTATATCACCGGGTGGGCTTTGATATTTCAAAGCCTCTCACCATTTCTCATGTGCTGTGGTGATATTGTGTTCCCCAAAATATTGTGCACCCTAATAAACTTCTCTGGGGTCAGAGAAAAGAACAGTCACTAGATACAGAGGCCAGAAAATGGTGGCACACACACCTTTAATCCTAGCATTCCAGAGGCAGAGATCCATCAGGATCTCTGTGAATTCAAGGCCACACTGGAAACTCACGCCTTGGCATGGTGACTCACGCCTTTAATCCCAGGAAGTGATGGCAGAAAGCAGAAAGGTATTTAAGGCATGAGGACGAGGAACTAGGCCTGGCTAAGCTTTTAGGCTTTTGAGCAGCAGTTCAGCTGAGATTCATTCTGGATGAGGACTCAGAGGCTTCCAGTCTGAGGAAACAGGAGCAGCTGAGGAATTGGCGAGGTGAGGTGTCTGTGGCTGGTTCTGTTTCTCTGATCTTTCAGAGTTCACCCCAATACCTGGCTCCAGGTTTGATTTTATTAATAAGACCCTCTAACAATTCATGCTACAATGTGCTCTCTCCCTGCTTGTGGTTCAAGATGTGAGCCCTCAGCTTGCTGTTGCAGGTGCCTTGCCTGATGCTTCCCCATGATGGTCAATTTGTCCCTCGTGGGCAGTGGTTCTCAACCATCCTAACACTGCAGCCCTTCAATACAGTTCCTCATGGTGTGGGGACTCCCAACCCTGAAATTATTTTTGTTGCTACTTCATAACCATAATTTTGCTACTGTTATAAATTGTAATGTAACTATTTTTGGAGACAGGGATTGCCAAAGGGGTTATGACTCACCGGTTGAGAATCACTGCTCTAGAACCACAGTTTCAAAACATCCTTTCTTTTAAGTTTTCCTCAGTCATGGTGTTTTTTGGTTTTTTGCTTGTTTGTTTTGTTTTTAAGATTTATTTATTTATTTATTATGTATACAAAGTTCTCCTTGCATGTATCCATGCAGGCCAGAAGAGGGAGCCAGATCTCATTACAGATGGTTGTGAGCCACCATATGGGTGCTGGAAATTGAACTCAGGACCTCTGGAAGAACAGCCAATGTTCTTAACCTCTGAACCATCTCTCCAGCCCATGGTGTTTTATCATAACAATGGAAAAGTAACACCTATTATTACTTCAAATTTTTTAATGATGTTGTATATTATCTGGCCACCATCTCTCATGCCCAACATCAGGATATTCACTATACATTCAGGTCAATAAATTACATTTTCTCTAATTCAGGGCCTGAACTCCTTTTTTTCTCCTCTACACCTAAAAACCTTTCCCTAACAATTACCCTCTTCTTTGTCTGGGCTGACATACCTTCATTCGTTCATTTATACTCATTCAATAAGCCCATATTAGGAGTTTAATATGTCCAAGGTATTTCTAGGACCTTGGAACTCAGCAATAAACAAGCATTTAAAGTCTGTAGCTTTGCTGGTACTTTTAAGAGGGAAGATGCTGTTTTAACTTGGTTACAATGGCCGTATTGGGGGGGGTCCTGTTCCCCAGACAATGACTCTGTTGCTGCTACTAAAGGTGGTTCTAATTAAAGCTCTATATTCTCGAGATTCAAAGGCTAGGGTAAAAACCTGAGCGCTCCGAGTTAGAAAAGCAAGTGGTTAACTTTCTCTCTTTGCTGGTGACCAGAAGTCACTACCGCGCCACCAAAAAAAAAAAAAAACACGCTAAGCTCCTCCCTGCTACTTCCTGTCAACCAGTTGCTAACCCCACCTCTCTGAGCCCAGGTTAATTTTATTTAATTAACCTAAATGCAACACATCTTTACACAGTTAACAAATGCAACACAAACAAATGTAACACATCTTCACATTGTTAACAAAGGCAGCAGAAACAAACGTAACACACATTCACCTAGTTAAAGTACTATTCCACAGCATAAACAAATGTAACACATCTTTGCCCAGTTAAAATAATATTCCATCACAGGAGAAGTTTCTGAACATATGATATAGTGACAAGGTAATAACAGTTACAAAGAAAGAGGGTAAGGAAATAAGTTATGCACAGTGTGAAGTAAGAAAGCTGTCATTTTAAAGAAGTTAACTTTTTCCACACCATGAATTGAGAAGGTCTGCAGAAGTGAGCCAAGCAGATATCTGAGGGCAAAGTAGGTGCCAAGAGCCTGGCACTAGAATGCCGGCGCTGCACCTAGCATGGGAAAGAGGCTAATACAATACAATCATTAAGCCAAACAAAGGTAAACAGTAGAAGATGAAGTCAGGGAAGCAAGGGAGCCTTGGGTATGAATGTAAGACTTTCAGTCTTTCTTACACAGAATGACAGAGTGAACAGTCAGACAGTTTGGACAAAAGAGCAACATAATATTGGGTTTTGGTTTTTTCTCCCCAGCAGTCACTATGGCCACTATGTAAAAACCTGACTGCAGATGTACAAACAAGAGAAGAAAATAAGACAGGGAGCTCCTGAGCCACTGCAGGAATCTAACATGGACCAGTGCGACCCATTAGTTGTAACCCCGAGCCCTGCTGGAAAGTAAGCAAGGAAGGAAACAGATCATGAAGTTACTTGTTTCAAAAGTAGAAAAGAATGACTGCACAGAATAAACTGAAACCTTTACCCCGAGCCTCTTCCTCCACAACATGAGGTCAAATAGCAAAACCTGAGTTGCATGGGGAGAAGAGGCTATATATATTCTACATTTACATGGTCACAAACTGTGAGGGCCTGGGCGGTGGTGGCACACGCCTTTAATCCCAGCACTCGGGAAGCAGAGACAGGAGGATCTCTGTGAGTTCGAGGCCAGCCTGGTCTACAGATTGAGTTCTAGGACAGCCTGAACTGTTTCACAGAGAAACCCTGTCTTAAAAAAAAAAGGAAAAAAAATATGCTATGGGAGGTAACAGGGAAGTATATGGGAGGGCAGTCAGTAAAACAGAAATGTCTGACCAGCATGGAGCAAACTCCAACAAAACAAGACCAGCTATGTCTTTACAAGAGAGACCCCACTTAACTAGTTACCATAGGCAAAATGCTGCTCTTAAATAGCCAAATACAAGAGCTATGTACTTCCACAGAGGGTGCAGACACCACTAACTAGCTACCCTCTGGTTCCACCTCTGTCTCAGGTATCAAAGTTCTCCAGGAAGGAAATCTACCAAAACGGCAGAGTATACCACATCCCTCTCTTTATTATTCACAGTCTTGGCTGTAACAAGACCCTAACCTAAAATACATACCTAACAATGTAAAGAGACCTGAGCAAGTTTAACAAAGCTTGAGAGAAAGCCCACATGCTATGACTCAAAGATGGCCCCCAAAACACATCCAACATAGGAAACGATGCAGTAAAGAATAAGAACCCCTAAAGATTTGAGTTTAGAAATAAACATCTCCTCAAGGCTGGCCAGAAAGCTCAGTAGCACAAGGTGCTTGTCGCCAAGCCTGACCATACAGCCAACTCCTATGGCTTGTCCTCTGACCTCCATTTGCATACCAAGGCATGCAAGCCAAGACACACACACACACACACACACACACACACACACACACACACACACACGAGGAGGGGGGTCTTAGAAATAGGTGCATTTTTAATCATTTCTTTAAATTTTTAAATTCTAAGCATACTTAAAGATGTCACAGTGAAGGCGGTGGTATTGGCACACACCTTTAATCCCAGCACTTGGGAGGCAGTGGCAGGTGAAAGAGGTCAACTGGTCTACAGAATGAGTTCCAGGACAGTCAGGGCTACACAAGAAAACCCTGTCTCAAAAAACAAAAAACAAGAAAAAATAAAACAACAACAAAAAAAAAATAAAAATAAAGATGTCACAGTGAGTAGAACTCAGATTTTTCAAGCGGACAACCCAAGGATGCATTCAGTGTCTTAGGCAGTGTCACCTGCAAATTACAGCTCTCTCAGTCTAAAAACTCCCACGCTGAAAGCAACGCTTCCCTTAAAGCAGTGATTCTCAACCTTCCTAATGATTCGACCCTTTACTACAGTTCCTCATGTTGTGCTGACCCCCAGCCATAACATTATTTCGTTGCTACTTCATAACTGCAATTTGGCTACTGTTATGAGTCGTAGTGTAGATAGCTGATATTCAGGATATCTGATATGTGACCCCCAAAGGGGTCAAGACCCACAGGTTGAGAACTACTGCCTTAGGGGAACAAATGATACAATATGCATAAAGTACTTGAGACAGTGGCTGGATACACAATCCACACATGATAACTGCAGCATCAGGCAGTATAGGACTGCACCTTGGTGCTCTTAGATGGTCCCTACTGTTTTGCAAAACTCGAGCACTTTAAAGCAAATCCATTTTAAAACTCTAATGGAAGAAATTTAAAATCTGTCTTAATAGAGCACACACTTAGCATAGGCAGGGACCTACCTAGGTTTTTTATTCTACACATTACTAAGAACAGAAATCTCATGGGGGGCGGGGGGAGACTAGCAATTAATACATTTCTTCGAAAATATCAAAGATAGAGGGCAAATTCTAGTCTTACAAGTGTTTTGGAGGGGCTGGAGAGATGGCTCAGTGGTTCAGGGCACCGGCTGCTCTTCAGAGAGTATCAGCTCAACTCCTGGCATCCATGTCAGGCAGCTCACAAGGGCCCTCTTATGAGCTCTGCAGACACCCATAAATACGTGGCACACAGACACACACATAAATCAAAATCAAAATCTTTTAGAGTGTTTCTGGGGTATGGGGAGACGGCTGATGACCTGAGTTCTGATCCTTATTGGAAAGGCCAGAGGCAGTGATGCCCTCATCTGTAATCCTGGAAGGTGGTGACTAGCAGAGACTCCCACCCAGCACTGAACATAAACCCTGTGTGAAATGAGGTGGGAGGTGAGGTTGTCATCTGACCTACACACGGGTCTATATTCATAGTCACTCAGATCCATATTCTCTCTCTTGCACACATACACACACACAGTAGCAATATCATTAGTATAATATTATCACGTCTCTACTCCTAAACCAATAATCTAAATGTAAGCAATAGTTATGAAGTAAAATGGAATCACAGTATTTTCTTTCTTAATCTATAAAACATAAGTGTTTGGAAAAAAGACATCGCAAAATTAAGTCTATCAACTTCATTTTTTTAAGATTTAGTTTATTGTTTTTAATTAAATGTATGTCTTGTGATTGTATGTGCATGCTCATGTGTTCAGCTACCTGAAGAGGCCAGAAACATTGGATCCCCTGGAGCTAAGTTACAAGCAATTGTGAGCTGCCTTACAGGGTGCTGGGAACCACAAACTCAGGTCCTTTGCAAGAGCAGTAAGTGCTCTGATCCATTAGGCCATCCACCAGCCCCCATCAACTTCATTTTTTTTATTTTATTTTTTTATTTTATTTTATTTTTTTTTTTTTTACAAAATCTATCCAAAATGACTCAATTAAAAAAACAAAACTGAGCCGGGCGGTGGTGGCGCACGCCTTTAATCCCAGCACTCGGGAGGCAGAGCCAGGCGGATCTCTGTGAGTTCGAGGCCAGCCTGGTCTCCAAAGCGAGTTCCAGGAAAGGCGCAAAGCTACACAGAGAAACCCTGTCTCGAAAAACCAAAAAAAAAAAAAAAAAAAGACTATCATCTACCGGGTGTGGTGTCATTCGCCTTTAATCCTAGCATTCGAGAGGCAGAGGCAGGTGGATCTCTGTGAGTCTGAGGCCAGCCTGCTCTACATATCAAGTTCCAGGACAGCCAGGGCTATGAAGAGAAACCCACAAAAAAAGACTATCATATACCAAAGGCAGAAGGATGCAGTCAATACAGACTAAGGGAAGAGGTGGACACAACAAAACGGTGGCTTTGTTTGTAAAAAGAGACAACGATACAGTATGGTGTCATAATGCTTGCCTAGAAATAAAAGCCCTGACTGAGATGCACACCCAGTGGGAAGGCAGGCAGAGAGGGAAGGAGGGGGGAGGGGAGGGGAGGGCTCAAACAGTGAGCAAGTCTAATCAGGGGAAAAGAACATATATTGCATGCCTAACATTCAAAATGTACAAAAATGGAACTACAGATTATGAGACTAGAACATTCTGGGAGAACTTCTGTGAGATAAAAAGTAACATAAATACAATTAAAAGGAAGACAAGAAATTGACTGGACATTGGAAAAGTAAATAAAATATTCAGAAAACAACTTTACAAATCAGTAAAGAAAAACCAACCTGATAGGAAAATGGACAATAGAAAAAGGTACTGAGTAGCCAGCACACATGTAATAAGGCTTGCCCTCAGCAACACTAACAGATGCTACCTGACTTCCCCAGCTCAGCTACCAGTAATAATTCAAACTGTTAGCCAACAAGGACCAGCAAGGATGTGGAGGGAGAGAAACTCCTAACCTGACTATGTGAACATAATGACCCAACCACTTCCAAGAGCTAAGTCTCCTGATAAAAGCAAATCTGAATCAATGTTCTTCTCTGCTGCCTCCCAAAACTTACTAAAAAAAGATGTGCAACAGCAGTGGGCAAAGCTCTTGGGGTAACCACCAGCAACACCCGACTAGGGGAAAAGGCTGGAAATGCAGCAAGGACGAAGGGAATGGGAAGGGAAAGGGCAGTGACAAAATGTTTGAAAATGTTAAAGTGGAAGAAGCAGAAAATGCTGAAATCTGACCAGGAAGGGAGGCAAGGTTAGCAGGCAAATCGACCAGAGCAGTCAGGACAGAACTGAATTAAGCGTGGACCACCGACAAGGCAGGCAGGAGTCCCATCAACTGAAAAGAGGTGTAGCTTAAGAAAGAAACAAACTCACTCCCTCTCCTAGACTCTCAGATCCTGAGCATGAACACAGTTTCAGGTTGGGGATATCAGGAAGCCTGAAGGGAGCTGCCAACCTTCCTCAGGTCTCCCTCAGTCCACAAGGACCTCCAGTTCTGAGCAGTGCACACAGTGAAATTACAAAAACACCTCCCGGCACTTTGGCGAGACTCAGACTCACATAATGGCCAGTGATATATAAGGCTTTGTGGCAGAGGCCAGAAAACACCCTGGACACTCAACCTTTCTCCCTTCTGCTATCTTACAATCTAGAACAGTGGTTCTTAATATGTGAGTCACAACCTCTATCACAGGGGCCACACATCAGATATCCTGCATATGATTCATTTACATTACCATTCATAAGAGTAGCAAATTCAGTTATGAAATAACAACAAAAATAATTTTATGATTGGAGTTACCACAACATGAAGAGCTGTATTAAAGGGTCACAGCATTAAGAAAGTTGAGAATCACTGATCTAGATCATGGGTACAACTGCAACCAAGGCCATAAGAGCAAGGACCAAAGTCTGGGTTTTACTGAGCAAAAAGTCTGAAGTCTGGACTTCACAGACCCACTGTCCCTAGACTAACAGAACTATCTCTACCAACTTTTTTAACAATAATAAAATCTTAATTTAACTCCCTGGGTAGTTGGGGAACTATGGCATAATGCTGAACCTAATACAAGTGTCATACTAGAAAGACCACATACAGCACGGGGTGCAGTAATGCACCGGTGTGCACATGACAGCACTCTGCAGGCTGAGGCAGAAGGATCCAGAGTTCAGGAACAATCTGTACCAACGAGTTCTATGCCACCCTGAGCTCCATAGTGAGAACCTATAAAGAGGAAGAGATAACACTAGAGAGGGGAGGGGAGGAGAAGAGAGGGGAAGGGAGGGGAGGGGAGGAGAAAAGCATACATATGTGACTGTTAAGATTCCTAACCTCGGGCTGGAGAGATGGCTTAGCTGTTAAAGGCTAGGCTCACAACCAAGAATATAAGATTCCTAACCTCTAGTCACTCTGATCAAATTTCAGAAAGCTGACAACCACAGTTTTCCACGGAAGGAAATAGATGCCACAATGCTGACTTTGGCAAAAGTAAAACAAGAAATCAGTAGGGTTCCCATCTGGGACCCATCTATCAAGGTTCTCCCAATCAACTTACTGTAAATAGCAACTTGTGCTGAACAGTTTTGTGTCACCTTGACACAAGCAATAGTCATCTGAGGAGGAAACCTCAATGAAGAAAATGCCTCCATAAGGTTGAGCTGTAGGCAAGCCTGTAGAGCATTTTCTTACTAGTGATTGATGAGGGAGGGCCCAGTTCATTGGGCGGTGCCATCCCTGAGCTGGTGGTCCTGGGTTCTATAAGAAAGTAGACTAAGCAAGCCATGGGGAGCAAGTCAGTAAGCAGCACCTCTCCATTGCTTCTGTATCAGCTCCTGCTTCCATGTTCCTGTCCTGTTTGAGTTCCTGCCCTGACTTCCTTTGATGAACAGTGGAAGCATAAGCCAAATAAACCCTTTCCTCCCCAATGTGCTTTTTCCTTTTCTTCCTTTTCTTTCTTTCTTTCTTTCTTTCTTTCTTTCTTTCTTTCTTTCTTTCTTTCTTTCTTTCTTTCTTTTTTTGTGGTTTTTCAAGACAGGGTTTCACTGTGTAGCCCTGCCTGTCCTAGAACTCACTCTGTAGACCAGGCTGGGCTAAAACTCACAGAAACCCGCCTGCCTCTGCCTCCCAAGTACTGGAATTACCAACTTGCGCTTTTTTTGTCATGGTGTTTATCATAGCAATAGAAACCCTGACTAAGATACAACTTATAGAAGATAGGGTACCATATAAAAATGAAATTTTAAATAATCATTCTCATTACTATCAAATACTTAAATGTTTACCCTAGAAAACTGTAATAGAACATTTACAAGCTAAAAACAAAAAGGCATGCTGTGGGCTGGATAGAGGGCTCAGTGGTAAAGTGCTTGCTACACAAGCATTAGGACCCAAGCTCAAATGCCCAGAATCCAAGGAAAAGTCAAAGCAGTGCATATCTGTAATCCCAGGGCTCCTAGGGGCAAGATGGGAAGCAGAGACAGGAAACTCCAGAAGCCCCGAGGCCAGAGAGTCTAGAGATGCAACAAGACAAGAGATGTCTCAAAGAAGGTAGAAGCAAAGGGCCAACACCCAAGGGTATCCACTGGCCTCAACGCACAAGTGTTATGGCATGTATAAACCTACAACTCACACTCAGAAACACACACTCAATAAATAAATAATAAGCTTTTTAATATTTTAAAAGTCTGAGAGTGTACCTCAGTGGTAGCTAGCATGCATGAGTCCATTAATTCAATATCCAATGTCACAACAACTTTGGGGGATGGGAATATAGCTCAGTAGGCAGAGTGCTTGCCTAGCATGCATGAAGCCCTGGGTTAAAACCCCCATCACCCTTAAAACAGATCACAGCAGAAACAGGAAGATTAGAAGTTCAAAGTCATCTTCAGCTACAAGGGGAGCTTGAGGCCAGCCAGGGATACACAAAACCCTGTCTCAAAGGGGTGGGGGGCACATCTCACTGAATGCTACTAGTGTCTGCATAAATTTGAAAATTTTACGTTAATTCTAAAGAATGGTCAAATATTCCTTCATTACCTTAAAAAGTGCTTATTCTATCAGACTAATGATCCTTGCAATCCAACAGTCTTAGCTCTAAAATTAACACCAGAGGATCATAATCTCTGAGCAACCTATCCAATATCTCTTCCTTCCGGGAACCAACCTTTCCCCTTTCCAAATGAATCTTTGATCCATGGAGAGCAGAGAAGTTAAACCAACTGGGTAACCCAGACAAACTTAGCCCATTCCCCTAATCATTAACATATGCAGTCCAACCAAGTAAGAGAAGCCTCCATAGACTTTTAACAAAGTTTACTCAGTGCTGTGAGCCATTATAATTATGGTAAGAGCTGCCAGTGGCCATCTCTCAAAACACAAAGCTCACCTATGAAGGATCATGGTAGCAAGATGATCTCTATTGATGCCAAAACCAAGAAAGGGATGTCTCTAGACATCTCTGTCCCCAGAATATCTTAGCTACTTGAATCAGGGTTTCTGCACCTTGCACCCTAATACACCAGTGTCTCTTGCATGAAACAAGGAGATCATATTACAGGAAACTGGATCATAAGGTACCACAGAAAGGTTGTCATCATTAAGTACCAGAGTTCTCATCAACTGCAAAAAGAACCAATGTATTCCACATGTGCATACCCCTCGTCAACTGATTTTAAGGAACCCACTCTCAGTGGTCTATTATGTCACTCAAGTTTTCTTTCAAATGACTGTCACTTGTAACTTTTACAACTGTCATTCTGTCATTCGATTATTCTAAACTAAGGATGACTTAATTCAAACGAACAACATTTCTGTGATCCAATTCTCTCACTTCCCTTATGCAACTATTATTAGGAAATCTAGATGTGGCCCAATAAAATCATAAACAGCGATTGTAAAAGGGAGTCTTCAGTTGTAAGAGCTAAAAAGAGAAAACCAGTCAAACGGCTGTGATCACAGAGACCATTACGTGGCAGACTTCCTCCCAGGTACTGCGTCTAGGTGACAGAGGCCAACCCGGAAGGGAGGGCAGGGTTACAAGTCCTCTCACCAGGAAAGAATGCTGACCACACCTACGCCGCCGGCCTGAGTCAGAGTGGAGAGGCCAGCCTTGGGAGGGGGAGAGGGAGCGAGGCTGTGGAGGGAGGGACTCCGGGAGGAGAGGGAGGGTGGGAAGCCGGGGGGCTGGAAGGGGGCCCCTGCGGCCCGCGCCCACCTCAGCAGCGTCTCCAGCGAGCCCTCGTGCTTGTCGAGCGGGCGGCCGAGCGCGGTGCGCCGCAGCTTGCTGAGCTCCTCGGCCGCGCGGCAGTACTGGGCCTGCTCGTCGCCGCCGCTCGGGTACGTCTGCTGGATGAACTTCACCAGCGGCTTGGCCAGGTCCACCTCCGAGGTCTTCTTCAGCTGCACCCAGATAAACGACGACATGGTGAGCGCCCGGCCGCCGCTTCGGGCCGGAGAGACGGAGGGACAGCGACGACGGCCTAGGCGGGCTCAGCACCGGCAGCGGACGAGCGGACCGACGGGCCGACGGACTGAGCCGCCAGCGATTCGGGCCGGCCACTTCCGGGAGCCCCTGCGCAGGCGCAGTTGAAGGGGCGCGCCATTCGGTCACGTGACGGTGTCACCACAGCGTCCCTCGCCTGGTCTCGCCTCTGCGGCGCCTGCGCGATGCGATCAGCCGTTCACCTACTGCGATGGTTAAACTTTCAAAAAGACCTTTTTGTTTTGTTTTGTTTTTGTTTTTCGAGACAGGGTTTCTCTGTGTAGCCCTGGCTGTCCTGGAACTCACTATGTAGACTGTCTCGAACTCAGAGATCGGCCTGCCTCTGCCTCCCAAGTACTAGCTGGTCCGGCTCAGAAAGATTTCCTAATTTCTCTTTAAATGCTGTTTTATTTTTATATTTAAATATAATATGAGTGATAGTTCATTCAACTGCTGTTGAAGGTCCACTGTGTATTCAGGTCCTCGGTCCAAAGTAGCAAAGCTCCTGCCGTGGGGCACTTGGCCAGGTAAGGACAGAGGTAGTAAGTAAAGACAGATCTCTTAGAAGAAAATATCATAAGCAAGATAATTTAAGAAACATTCTCCCAGAAGATGGACTTAAAAGGATACCGCAGTTTGAGAAGATGTCTTGACGTTAAAGGAGGGAAATGGTGGAAAGGAGTTGGATGAGGGACAGCCTCCCAGGGGACTTAAAAGGCAAGTAGAGAATGAAATGAAGTTGAAGGATGAAGCCATAAACATCATGGAACTTGTAGTCAACGTATAGAATTTGTCTCATCAGTGGCAAGTAAGCAGTTTGTTTTTACATTTTAGAAGGGCCTCCCCTCAGTAACTGGAGAAATAATAGCTTAGCAGTTAAAGAGTACTTGCTGCTCTGCCAGAGAGAGGGCCAGAGTCGGTTCCCAGCACCCACTTCTAGCAGCTAACAGCCTGTAACTCAACGTGATCCGTTGCCCTCCCTCTTCTAGCCTCCTCTGGGACTCTCTCTCTCTCCCTCCATCTCTCTCTCCCTCTCTCTCTCCCCATCTCTCCCTCTCTCTCTCCCTCTCCTCTCTCTCTTCCAATCTCTCCCTCTCCCTCCCATCTCTCCCTCCTCTCTCTCTCTCTCTCTCTCTCTCTCTCTCTCTCTCTCTCTCTCTCTCTCACACACACACACACACACACACACACACACACACACACACAAAATGTTTTTAAAGGCCTCCAAGAGGACAAGTCTGATATTTTCAATGTTTTATATTTTTACTATGTTTATTTATTTGGGGGCATGTAGAAGTCAAGACAACTTCCGGAGTCAGTTCTCTCTACCATGTGGGTCTCAGGGTTGGAACTCCGATCATCACAATTGGCAGCAAGCACCTTTACCTGCTGAGCCATCTCACCAGTCTTGATGGAATATATGTAAATGTACAATATCATCTATGAAACACTGCAGGAAAAACTAACTTGAATATGTCACAATATTTAACTTTATTTTTTATGTGTATGGGTGTTCAGCCTGCATGTATGTCTGTGTACCATGTTTGTGCCTGGTGCCCCCTGAGGTCAGTAGATGGCATCAGGTCTCCTGGAACTGGAGTTACAGAAATGATGAGCTGCATGTCAGTGCTGGGAATTGAACCTGGATCCTGAGTCTTCTGGAAGAGCAGTTGGTGCTCTTAACAGCTGAGCCATCTCTCCAGCTTCAAAACACACAATTGATAAGAAATACACCAGGTGAAATAATAAATTCTGTGATATTCTAGAGGATAACTGGTGTATAAGCTTCAACAAGTTTTCATCCTGGGAAAACTAATGGTTATATGAAAATAAATCTATGGGACATTACAGCCTGAACTGGATCCTATTCTGAACAGGCAAGCTATAAAATGCCTTTCAGGACAGTTGACGTATGAATGAAGACATGGAATATTTGATAAGATGAAACTGTGTTGTCATACAAAGGTGGAAGTCATTAAGAAAATGGCAAGTCACAAAATGGTATGTGTATAATAGTGTCTTGGTTTTAAAAAATTAAATGTGTGTTTTATGGACTGTGAAAAAGAATTGTTCCATATGGTGGTGCTGATTGTAATCTTTGGAAATAGAAGCATACATTTTTTTGGTCTTTTTGTTTGTTTGTTTTTTGAGACAGGGTTTTTCTGTGTAGTTTTGGTACCTGTCCTGGATCTCGCTCTGTAGACCAGGCTGACCTCAAACTCACAGAGATCTGCCTGGCTGTGCCTGGCTCTGCCTCCCGAGTGCTGGGATTAAAGGCATATGCCACCACCACCCGGCTTTTTTGGTCTTCTTATTTTTATCTTCATGGAATTTTTTGCATTATACAGTACATTTGTTCATTAACAATAAAAGTTTCCTTTTCTACAATTTATGAAATTTTATTTTTTTACATTTGCTTTTTAAATGGATGTGTGTGTGTGTGTGTGTGTGTGTGTGTGTGTGTGTGAGAGAGAGAGAGAGAGAGAGAGAGAGAGAGAGATAACAACTTGTCAGAATCCTTTTCTTCTGTCATGTGTAGTGGGTAGCCATTCCAGCTTTGATCTGGAAGTTCCAACCCCCATTGAGACTTCGGCAACTGTCACACCTACAAGGCAGGGCCAAGGGAGGTGCCTGGAGACCTAAGATCTGGATGGGCTGCGCTCTCACTCGGTTCCAGGACCTTGGACGGTGAAGGTGGGCCAAGCAGAGCTCCAGAGAACACCGCTGGACTGTGATACACCTGCCCCAGACCCCGCGACCTACTTATCCCTTAACTTGTAAGGTACGCCATTAAATAAATCTAACTACGTGGAGTGGCCTTAATAATTGCACCAATAGTCATGTGTGTTCCAGAGTTTGAACTCAGGTCTTCAGACTTGGCAGCAAGCCCTTTAGCCACTGATCCATCTCAACAGCACTATAAAAGTCTCAAAAAAAGTGTCTTTATTCTAACTAAACTATTCCTGATTGAAGTAAATAAAATAGTCACCCTGCCTGATGTGTAACAAATGCATCAGAAGAGTGCAATGAGGCAAAGTTGAAACAAGTTCAGAAATTCAGGCAAAAAAATAAATAAAATCCGACATAAGTATGAGTGATCAAAAGTGATAAAACTTTTTGAGTTTAGAATTGAATTTACAGCCGGGCGGTGGTGGCGCACGCCTTTAATCCCAGCACTCGGGAGGCAGAGCCAGGCGGATCTCTGTGAGTTCGAGGCCATCCTGGTCTACCAAGTGAGTTCCAGGAAAGGCGCAAAGCTACACAGAGAAACCCTGTCTCGAAAAAGCAAAAAAAAAAAAAAAAAAAAAAAGGAATTTACAAAAGAAAAGGGGGGATAGGAGCATAAGGAAAGGAGAGTGACCAAGAATGGCTCCTGGTTTGCATGTCTGTGGGTGTGACTGTTGGTGAGATCACATATTAATAGAAAGAAAACTAGTGGATAACTCACTGGGGAGGGTGGGGAGGGTGGGAGGGTGCTTGCCCCCCACATTATTAGAGTCATTGCAGTGATGATATGTAAGAGATTGAGTTCTACATATTGGTTTTTTTCATAGGAGTCAGCATTCAGCATGCAAATTCCTTATAAATCTGTGGGACTATAAAGGGTCCCATAAAATAGGTCAAAAATTATCAGGAGGTAAAGGTTCAATTTAGGGGTTTTTTTATTTAAAAATTTATGTATGTGTGATGGGGGTGTGCAGATGCCACAGACTGTGTGTGGAGGTCAGAAGATAACTTTTCAGGATTGGTTCTCCTGCCTTGTTTCTGGCAGAGTCTGTCTTGTTTCTGCTGTGCTGACTGAGTACTCCAGACTACATGGCCTATAAACTGTTAATTCTCCTGTTTTCAGCTCCCATCTCACTATAGGAGTTGTGTGTAATGAGTCTTTCTCTGTCCCGCCAGCCTGCTCCCAAATAACGACACAGAGACTTAATTATGAAAGTTCGGCCTTAGCTTAGGCTTGTTTCTAACTAGCTCTTATAACTTAAATTAACCCACTTCTATTCATCTACATGCTGCCACTTGGCTTGTGGCTTTTACCTCTCCTCCTGCATGTGCTGCTTCTTCTGCATCCATCTCCTCTTTTCTTCTTCCCAGAATTCTCTCTGTCCTGGGAAGTCCCACCTAACCTTTTCCTGCTACTGGCCATTCAGCTCTTTATTACACCAATCACAGCAATACATCTTCATACAGTGTAAACAAATATTTCAAAACAGTTGTGGGATTGTAGATGTTCACCATTGCATCCAGCTTTATTGTTTTGTTTTGTTATTTTTGTTGTTGTTTGGTTTTTTGAGACAAGGTCTCTTCTATGTAGCCCTGGCTGTCCTGGAACTCACCAGGCTGGCCTTAAACGCACAGAGATCCACCTGCTTCTGCCTCCCAAGGCACACACTGATGCACCTGGCTTCGTCCAGATTGTGTGTGTATGTTCTAAGGATCAAACTCAGGTGATCAGGCTTGCACAGTAAGCACTTTTGCCTGCTCAGCTGTCTTGCTAGCACATGATTATTTTTTAAGATGGAAAATGCTAGAGGATCTTTTGTGTTGGTTGACAAAACTGGTTCATTGAGGGAAAATGAAGATTCTTAATAGAGAGGGGCTAGAGATATGCCGTGGCAGTTAAGAGTGCATGCTGCCCTTGTAGAGGACCAGAGTTTGGTTTTCAGCACCACAGCCATCGAGCAGCTCCAGGGGGTCTGACACTCTTCTGTCCTCCAAAAGGCACTGCACTCAAATGCACAAACCCACACAGAGACACATACACACAAACACATAATTTAAAATAAAAATATGGGTTTGAAGAAATGGCTCAATGGTTAAAAGCAAAAGCACATACTGCTCTTGCAGAGGAACCAAGTTTGATTCCCAGCACCAACGTCAGGCAGCTCATAATCACCCAGAGGAACCAAGTGTGATTCCCAGCACCCACATTAGGCAGCTCACAATCACTTGTAGCTCCAGCCCCATAGGATTGAACACTCCCTCCTGGCCTCCAAGGGTAACTGCATTCATATTCACATACCTACACACAAAACACATTTATAAATAATTCAAAATAAATCCTTTTTAAAAATTGCTTCCCAAAGTAAATAAAATGCCTCAATCTGTGGTGCTTGAAAGAAAGAAAGAAGGAAGGAAGGAAGGAAGGAAGGAAGGAAGGAAGGAAGGAAGGAAGAAAAGAAGGAAGGAAGGAAGGAAGGAAGGAAGGAAGGAAGAAAGAAAGAATTGCTTTAACTCCACATAGATGTGCCATCACCAAAGGAGCCAAATACATGAAAGGAGCAGAGAGTGTAGCCGAAAGTTTTCCAGTGTCCCGCCTGGTCCCGCAGCCACTCAGACCCAAATAAACACATAGAGACTTATATCAATTAAGAATCACATGGCCATGGCTTATGGCTCAATTTTCTTGCTAGCTAGCTCTTATAACTATACTCAGCCCATTTCTATTAATCTGTATGTCGCCACGTGTATCTCCTCCACCTCTGCCTTTCTTCTTCCTGTCTTTCTCCTGGCTTTCCTGCCTGCCTCTAAACTGCCTTGCCATAGGTCAAACAGCTTTATTTATCAACCAGTCAGAGCAACACATATTCACAGCATATAAGACATCCCATAGCACTTCCCCTTTCTTTCTAATCAAA
Source organism: Peromyscus californicus insignis (assembly GCF_007827085.1). Lineage (NCBI taxonomy): Eukaryota > Metazoa > Chordata > Mammalia > Rodentia > Cricetidae > Peromyscus > Peromyscus californicus. Next base: position 108,021,337 of record NW_026294402.1, read on the forward strand.
AGGGAAGGTTTTAACTTTAACATAGTAGAATTACATATAATAGAACAGTTATCAAGCAAGAATTACAGTTACAATATCTAGTCTATTTGTTTTTTTGGCAAAATTAAAGAAAATACTCTATCATCTAACTTACTTCTATGAGTCTAAATTTTCATATCTAGTTTATCTTTTTTTATAACCAAGGAAAATTATAACTATCTAGTCTTTAACTACATCAAAGACCCCAGAAGGATATAATATTACCTAAGTAAACAGAGAATTGTAAACGCCTTCCAAAAATCTAGAATGAAAGAGACAGCTACCTGCCTGGACAATCATCCAAAGTTCCTCTGTAATGTTGGGGCATCCATCTTCAGCCAATAGGCCTAGTCTCTCAGTCACTTTTCCCTGTATCTTGTAGAATGTCTGGCAGTTTACTCTGTGAAGCAGCAACCTGAAGAACCATTTCACCCCATTTTGGCAAATTCAGTGGTCATTTTCTTATGGGTCCTACATGTCCAGTTTATACAACATATTATCAGCAGTCCAGGCAAGAGCAGTTTCTTGCCCAAATGGCCTTTGTTATTTTTTTGGTTTGTTTGGTTTGGTTTGGTTTGGTTTGGTTTTTCGAGGCAGGGTTTCTCTGTGTAGTTTTGGTGCCTGTCCTGGATCTCGCTCTGTAGACCAGCATGGCCTCGAACTCACAGAGATCTGCTGGCTCTGCCTCCTGAATGCTGGGATTAAAGGCGTGTGCCAACACCACCCTGCTCCAAATGGCTATTTTTGTCAAGAAGAAGATAAACTCCATATAGAATGTCTTCAATGCCCATCTTTCTCTTTGAAGTACATCAGTACTGCCAGGAGCAGACACATCTTACTGTCCAGAAAGTCTAAGTTTTTTTAAAACATTTTAAATGCCGTATCCTGTAGGTCTTTGAAGTGTTTGAAGATTACCTATCTATCTGATATATATATATATAAAACTTAACTAACATGACTATAAGTGTGATTATCATAGATGACTAATTATTAATCTGTTTCTTAATTATACATTACAATTTTAAATGAGTTGCATAAACATAATACCTTAAACAAGAGTAGAAACATACATATAGTGTAACAAAACTAACTTTAAATTTGTGTCAATAAACTAAAATCCATAGCAGTGTAAAACATTTCAAACAAGTTGTTGCTCTTTAAAAGTAGATTCAATAATCTACCTTTTTATGCTATCATATCTATATCCTTCATTTCTTTCTTCTTTTAGAAAGAGATTGACTATGACTAATAACAATTTGCAACCAACAATCTAAACAAAGACAAACATCCATAATCCATTTTTGGGGAATGTGAGCTTAGTGTTCTAGGTTAATTCCTGCTGATAGAGGGCACTGGTAGTCTTATGGGGACACAAAGAAAATTTTAGGATTATGGTCAAGTCCTGACTGGAGTAATCTGTGAGGCTGTATTCTCTGAGCCAGTTGCCTTGAAGCTGTTCTGGATGTTGGATCATCTGGAGACCTCTCAGGGGGTCTTGGATGATCAAACCACATTAGCGTAGAAGTAATCCATAGGTTCTCATCTTCTGTGGAAACAAAAGCAGAACCGCTTTTCCAAAGTAACATATCCATAGACACAAATTTTGAAGTCAAGATACCTTTAAAATATATATATTGGTTTAACTTAGCAGCCTTTACAATCAAATGTCTTTCCGTAGTTAAAAATCCCAAAGACAACACAATCCAGATTCTCTGTGTAATATCCATCTTTATGTGACTTATTTTTTATAATACTTTTACTGTCTCTATAAATACTTTATTTTTTAAACTATTTCTTTATATAACTGTCTATCCTTTTCCTCTCTCTTCCAAGCCTATGTGCATTTTTACATATAATGTAAACCATTTAGAGGTTTATTACATCTGAATCTGTCTTTTTGTGAATCTATTGCTTTAAACTGCAGCATGGCTGGGACTGAAACAGCAGCCCTGGCTGCTGGCTCCACCCACCTCACCTTCCCAACATGGTGTAGGTAATTCACCACCAGCTCTGGGAGACCTACTCACTGCCAACTCGTGGCTTGGAGACGCCACTGTGTACTGCGGCAGGAATCCACCATGCCACTTAGCTTATGGCTGCTGGTGGCCATCTCCATCTCACAGGCAGCTCTCAGGAGATGAGTCTCTACACTGATACTGGCATGAGACTGTGAGACTAGGAAGCCTAGTGTAGCTCCGTTTCTGTGCATTCAGAACCTTTAAGCTTTGTTAGGTCTATTTGGATCAATCCCCAACGGTGAGTGCCAAATGTAGCCGGAAGTTTTTCAGTGTCCTGCCTGATCCCACATGGTGCCCAATGTGGGGCATGAACCCACAACTCTGAGATTAAGAGTCTCATGCTATACCAACAGAGCCAAGAGTGTATAGGAGGAGAGGTGAGCCATAAGAAAGATGAAGAACACAGCAGATGAAGCAGAAAAGGAAACTAATATAGGTGTGGGGCTGATACTGTAGACCAGGTGCTGGCCTGCCTTGCCTGAAGCCCTGGGTTTGATCCCAGCACTGGATAAACTAGATGTGATGGCACACACAGTAATACACCTTTCAAATGCTGGGATTGCCAGCATGCACTATCCTGCCCAACCTTAATGACTAAGTTTTTATCTGACCTCCCCATAGGGTGTAAGCTTCATGGGAGAAAAGTGTGTTCATTTTATATAGTATTATGAACACCCCTTGACTTCAATGGATCTGTGTCTTTGTCTCATGTAAACTGACTCATCATAGACCAAAATGTATCGAATATCTCTAACCAATAAACATCATTACTTAGCAACATGATACACTGTGAGGAACAGTTTGCTTGCCTTCAGGATTGTGTGACAGACTGGCTCACTGCACTGCCTGTATCATAAGGGAATATCAGACAGCAAAACCAAGAAAAAGATCAACCTTGTTGTGTAGCCAAGTTTGACCTTGAACATGGATCCTCCTGTCTCTATCTCCTAATAACTGAGGTTACAGGTATTCACCACTGTGCGGAGCCAGACCAACCCAAGACTTTCTGGGGTCCCTGCAGAAAGGACAAAGGGAACTTTAGTTCTGTGTCCTTGTCCAGGAGTGGACTTGGCAAGGGCGGCCTAGGGCTGGAGCCAGTGCCTCCTCAGAGGAGTCAAGATTATGGCTTCTGAGGACCCGACTCTTCCTCCTGGGCTGTAGTTATCAGTCCTTGGGCAGCTGAGTCTGAGGTACCCTGTGTTCTCTTTGCCAACGTTGTCTTACTTAGTTCTCTGCTGACCTTGGCCATCCCCCCTCCCCTCCCCCCGCCCGCCATAAATAGTATATATAACGCTGTACTTCCTTTTTTTTTTTCTCTCTCTCTCCAAGACTTGATTTTTGTGTAACAGCTCTGGCTGCCCTGGATCTTCCTCTGTAGACCAGGCTGGCCTCAAACTCACAGTGATCCACCTGCCTCTGCCTCCCAAGTGCTGGGATTAAAGGTGTGTGTGTGTGTGTGTGTGTGTGTGTGTGTGTGTGTGTGTGTGTGCATGTGTGCGCGCGCGCGCCACCACGCCTGACTTATGTCTTGTGTCTTTATTTCTCATACCTGATCCTCCTACTCAACACCTCATCGTTCCAGACCCTTATCCCTGCTGGTTCAGGACACACTACCACACCTGGATTTCCTTATTCTTCATTTTTCTTCACTGTCCAAAATTATGTTAATGTCTTCCTTTGGTTTTTCACTGCCTATGACTACCACTAAAATGCACCACAAGAGAGGGACCTTGGTCTTTCCAGATGCCCAATGTCTAGAAAGTGTTTGTTTAGTACACTGAAGACTTAATGATATCGGTTTCCTAATATAGGTTTACCCATTGTCTTAGGAATACAGGTGTCCAGGATATATGGTTTGCTTGTCAGGAGAAATGTTTCTGTAAATGAGAGCAAGAAGAGTAGGAGGAAGCTAGCCTGGGGCACACATTCAGAAACCCCAGCCTGGAACCTGCTGTCCGCTGAAGTCTGACCCAGTTTGAGCCCATGGGAGCACTCTGAGTCATGAACTGCACCACAGACTGGGTAGCACTTTAAAGCAGAGGCCAGCTTTATTTAATCCAAGAGGGTCAATCATTAGATTCTAGATTTTTTTACATGTATTTTGTGTACATGTGCCACAGCATGCACAGGTTAGTTAGGGCAGCAAGAGTTACCACTCGCCTTACGTCCTGCGAGCCCCAAGAATTGAACTCAGATCATCAGGCTTAGTAGCAGGTGAGCTACATGCACTGAACTACATCAGCAGCCCAGTTTCCAGTTACTATCAGATGCTTTCGGGAAGCATGCTGTCTGCCAGCCACCTTTCCATTCTCTGAAGGAGGAGGCATCTGTGTGAAGGGAGCCGGCACCAGTCACAGCTACCAGGGAGTGGTTTGTTAAGAGGGATGCAGATGGGACACTATTTTCAACATTTATTGGAGGTGAGGGGATCCCACAGAATTTTAAAAAACAGTAGGTTCAATAATATAATTTAATAAAATGGCAAGCTAGAATGTTAACGTATAGAAATCTCTACAATAAAGTCAGGCTTCGTGACACACACCTGTAATCCTAGCCCAGCCCTTGGGAAGTAGAAGCAGGGTGATCAGGAGTTCAAGATTAGCCACAGCTGCATGAAGTCATATCTCAAGAAAAAGGGGGAGGGAAAGAAACACAGAGAGAGAGAGAGAGAGAGAGAGAGAGAGAGAGAGAGAGAGAGAGAGAGAGAGAGAGAGATTTTAATATAACAGGTGAAAACTAAACTTCAATAATACAGCATAAAATATATTTTTATTATATGTAGAATGGAGAAAACCTTGTGTATTGCTTTTGTGTCTATCTGTGTTACCAAACAGCAGAATGAACCAACTTAGGGAGCAAATATTTAGTTTTTTGGCTCAGAGTTTCAGAGAGCCTCAGTCCACCATAGCAGAGAAGGCAGTATGTGTGGCAGAGGCTCCTCTTGTGATTACAGACAAACAGAGTTCTAGAACTACAGGCCAAGCAGCACCCTTTGGAGGCTCAGTCCCAGTGACAGCTTCTCCCAGTCAGGCCCCACTTCCTAAAGGTTCTGTAGCCTTCCAAGGTATTGTCACCTGCTGGGGACAGGCGTCAAAACTTCAGCTTTGGGCTCAAGGTAATAGCATTTGCCATGCAAAGCTGATGACCCACGCTCCACCCCTGGACCTCTGACCACTGGACCCCTGGACCTCTGACCACTGGACCCCTGGACTCCTGGAAGGAAAGACTGACTCCCAGCTGTTTTCTGACCTCCACACATGCATGCACGTGCACACACACAAATAATCACTCAGTTGAGGCTTATGGTCTCTCATTTTCATTCAGTCCCATCCTACCCTAGTTGCGAATTTAACCTCTGCCTAGAATCCAGCCAGTCTGATGTTTCGCCTTTGTTTTTTGAATTCTGTGTCACCTAGCATGAAAACAACTCCTCTGAAAGGCTGCCATCCTGTGTGGCTGTATATACCTTATCTGAGGTCAATGGAAGGAACTGTACTCACCAAAGAAAATCACTGGTCTCTTATGATATCCAGGTCACCATTTGTTTTTGGCGAGTTGTTCTCCTGTTTGCATAATGAATCTGGTGTGTGTGTGAACTCTGTGACAGGGGCTCATTTCATTAACACAAAGAAAACCGAGAGGGAGAGGAAGTGATGGACATGGACAAAATATGGCAAATGTTGATAATGGTTGAGGGCAGGTGATGCTTATGCACAGATCTTCCATGCTTTTTAAATTGTTTAAAAAGTGAGTGTGTTTGTGTGTGTGTGTGTGTGTGTGTGTGTGTGTGTATGTGTGTGTGTGTGTGTGTGTGTGTGTGTGTGTGTGTGTATGTGTGTGTGTGTGTGTGTGTGTGTGTGTGTGTGTGTGTGTAATGCAGACATACACATGTTACAGTGCTCATGTGGAAGTCAGAAGACAACTTGGGGGATGGGGAATTGATTCTCTTCTTCCGCCTTGGGCCCTGGGGATCCAAACCGACACCATCAGGCTTGCTCAGCAAGAACCTTTACCTGCTAAGCCTTCTCACAGGACCCTTTTCTTTTTTAGTGAAGACAAGTGGGAGTGGCTGTCATTTAGCCCAGGCTAGCCTCTACTTCCTAAGTGCTGGCATCACAAGCGTGTACCAACACATTTGGTGTTAAAGAAAACTGGTATTTTTTGAGTTTTGTTTTTGTAATACAAGGAATCAAACCCAGGGCCTCATGCATGCATGGCAAACACACTACCAACCGAACTACATCCCTAGTGCCCTCTTTGCTTTATATTTTTATTTATTCGTTTGTTGTTTGTTTGCTTGTTTGTTTTTTGAGACTAGGTTTCTCTGTGTAACAGCCCTGGCTGTCCTGGAGCTCTCTTTGTAGACCAGGCTGGCCTTGTACTCACTGAGATCCGCCTGTCTCTGCCTCCTGAGTGCTGGGATTCAAAGTGTGCATCACCATGCCTGGCCTCTCTTTATTTTTTATATTTGAAATTTTACATAACAAAAAGTTACATAACTTTTCATACACTGGAAGATTAAACACTGAATAATTGTTAAGTATGACTTAATTCTGAATAAGCTGAATTTTTATTTTATTCAAGTGTTCAAGACATAATTTCTTATCACACTTTTATACATATGATAAAAATTTTTATTACATTTCTGCCAGGTGGTGGTGGCACACGCCTTTAATCCTAGTACTCAGGAGGCAGAGGCAGGCTGATCTCTGAGTTCGAAGCCAGCCTGGTCTACAGAGTGAGTTCCAAGACAGCTAGAGCTCTTACACAGAGCCCTGTCTTGAAAAAATATATTACATTTCTTTATTTTTCAGGGAGGGGCACACATGTCACAGCCCATGTGTGGAAGTCAGAGGACAGCTTAGGAAATCAGTTCTCTCCTTCTACTCTGTGGGTTCAGTGAACTAAACTCAGGTCATTGGACTGGAAGGCAAGTGTGTTTAGCTCTTGAACCATCTCACCTGCTTGAACTGTATATTTTTAAAAGATTGATTATATTCTTTTTAAATTTTGTGTGTGTGTGTGTGTGTGTGTGTGTGTGTGTGTGTGTGTGTACATGTGAGTGCAGGTGCCAGGAGAGATCAGAGTCACAGGTGATTTCAAGCTGCCGGATCTGGGTGCTAGGAACTGAGGTCCTCTGCAAAAGCAGTACATTCTTAAGGGTTGAGCCATCTCTATAGCTCCATGTTTTTTTTTTTATTTTTTAGACAAAAATCTCCCTAGCTAACTCAGACTAACATTGCACTTACCATCGTCATCCAGTCTAGGCTTCCTCAGTGCTGAGACTGCAGACAGAATTCACTATGCCCGACTTACTTTTTTAAGGATTTATTTTTATCTTTTATTCATGTGTATGTGTGCTGTCTGTGTGAGTACATGCTGTAGCTAGAATTTTCCTGCCTGGCTCACAGTCAGGACAAATCTTTCTCACCTGCCAGTCCCACAGCAACATGCACATGTATTCTGGGGCCCTTGGAGTCCAGAAGGCAGCATTAGATGCCCTGGACTAGAATTGCAAGTGGTTATAAATTAATCCGGGTGCTGGGAACAGAACACAGGTCCTCTGGAAGCAGTACGTATTGCAGATCGTGAACTATCTCCCCAACCCCTCGTGTCTGTTTGTTTTTCTTTTTTGAATGTGTGGTTATTGATTAGATAAGCTAATTTAGATCTTTACAAATTTTTATTAAAAAGCACCAATCTGGGGCTAGATATGGCTCAAAGATTAAGAGAATTGGCTACTCTTCCAGAGAGCCCAGGTTTGACTCCCAGCACCCATATGGTGGCTTCCAATTCATTCAGGCAAAATACCAATACACACAAAGTGAAAATAAATATTTTTTTTAAAAACTGTATCAACCTGATCTCTTCCAGTCTCTTTGAGGTGGTGAGGCGTGAGGTGGGATGGGGCACAGAAGCAAGATTACAAAGGAAAGTCTTGGTTTGAAAAGTGTCCCAGCGGGGGCTGGAGAGATGGCTCAGAGGTTAAGAGCACTGACTGCTCTTCCAGAGGTCCTGAGTTCAATTCCCAGCACCCACATGGTGGCTCACAACCATCTGCAATGAGATCTGGCGCCCTCTTCTGGCCTGCAGTCACATATGCTGTATACATAATAAATAAATAAATCTTTAAAAAAAAAAAAAAAGAAAGAAAAAGAAAAGTGTCCCAGCAAGACACATGCTGTGCTGCTGCTGTGTGTCAAATGGGGATGGCCTGCTAAGCCCAAGAAAAAGTACAAACAGTGTGCCAAGGCTGAGAGTTGACTGGATCAAAAAGAGGCACTTTAAAAATGCCTATCACAGCCTATCACAGATTCAGACTTGGATTTCATGAAGGGGCAACACCAACCCACAGCACCCACTCATCTCAAGGATCTCAATGATCGGTCATAAACGTCCTGATTTTAAAACTAATATTAAAAGAAAAAAATCAATCCACTTAACTACCATCTTTTGGGAAAGAGAGATTGAGACAGTTTCTCTATGTAGCCCAGGTTGGCCTGGAACTTGCTTTGTAGTGGAGAAGAACCTTGAACCTGTGGCCTTCCTGCCTCCACTTCATGGGTGCTGGGATTTCAGGCCACACCCACCTAGATAATCCTCCTTTTATCAGTGCCCAAGGGATTTCAGTAACAGCAAAACTTGAGACAAAATTTCTTCCTGGCCTGTGTCATATATCCTCTGAACCACAAGAGGGAGCTAAGGACTAGCAACATGCAGAAAGAAATTAGACTGACTAAGACCTTCTCAGCCTTTGGCAGTCTTTGGAGCTGCGGCTTTGAAGGAACAGCTGACTGCTCCCTGGAATCAGCATCCTCCTCCTTCTCCAACAGAAAGGCCAGCATTGTTTCTAAACACTGAGACAAGTTGAACAGAATCTCCCCAGTAGGCGAAGGCGGGTAAATGACCTTGGGAAGGAGTGATGTGGAATGGGAAGGCTAGCTACACATTTGGCTGGACTGGGAGGATGATGTGTGCTTGGCTGAATATGTGAAGGGCAAGTTAAGCCATCCCTGACCCAAATAGCTCATGCCACAGTGTCCTGACCCTGCAAGGAAATGCAACTCTGGAGTTGGCCAAGCTTCAACAACACCTATGCCCTGGATGAGAGGATGCTCTCTCTCATTACCCAGGGTTTCTCCGTTACCCGGGGGACTTCCTTTCTTTTCTGTTGCTGTGATATAACACCCTGACAAAAGCAGCTTAAGGGAGACAAGGCTTGTTTTCACTCACAATTCCAGGTTACAGTCTATCCTTGTGGGAAGTCAAGGCTGCATGGATTTGAAGCAGCAAGACACATTACAACTGCAGTCAAAATCAGCAAATTCACACATGCATGCTTGTGCTCACCTGGATTTCTCCATTCTTACACAGTTCAGGATACTCTGTCCAGAGTATGCTGTCACTCATGATACACTGGTCTTCCCACTAATTAACAAAACCCACCATAGACATGCCCCCAGGCCAACCTAGACACTTCATTTCCAGGTGATTCTACACTGTGCCAAATTGACAGTCCAAAGTAACCAGACCCAAATGGTGGAAAGACAGACCAGACAGCCCAACTTGTCCTCTGACTTCTATACATGCACACAAAATAAATATATGTAAATAAATAAGGTGGAGAGTAACTGAGGAAGACACCTGATGCCAATCTCTGGCTTTATGTGCACACATGAACATGTCATATTCACACACCTCATACACCAACTGTTCAGTAGGACTTTTTTTGTTTTGTTGTTGATGTTGCTATTGTTTTGGTTTGGTTTTTGGTTTTTCAAGACAGGGTTTCTCTGTGTAGCTTTGGCTGTCCTGGAACTCACTCTGTAGACTAGGCTGGCCTCGAACAGAGATCCACCTGCCTCTGCCTCCAAGTGCTCAGATTAAAGGCATGTATGTGCCACCACAACCCAGCTTAAATCAGTGTTTTTTGCTTGCTTGCTTGCTTTTTACTTTTTCTATTTTATTTGAGACAGGGTCTAATGTATCACAGGCTGGCCTCAAACTCACTATATAGCTGAGAATGATCTTGAATTTCTGATCCTCCTGCCTCTACTATCTGTTCTTTTAACTACAGCCATCCTGGTGTGTGTGAATAGCATCTCTTACTATGGCTTTGCCTGTTTCCCTAATGGCTAATCATGTTGAACATTTTTTTCAATGTGCATATTGACCATTTGTGTATCTTCTTTTTTAAAGGCTTTTAAATTATATGTATTTGTAGTCTTTGTGTGGGTTTGTGCACATATGTGCAGTTGCCCATGGAAGTCAGAAAAGGATGTCTGCTCCCCAGGAACTAGAGTTACAGGCGATTGTAAGCCTTAGGATGGATGCTAAGAACTGAACTCAGGTCCTTGGGAAGATCAGCAAGTACTCTAACTGCTGAGCTATCCCTCTAGTCCTGGAGAAATGCTTATTGAGTTCCATGTCTTTTCTTAAGTTATTTGTCCTTACTATTTAGTTCTAAGAGTCTGTCCTATATTATAGATGCAAGTTTCTATGTAGATAAGATTTGGAAACACTTTCTCCCATTCTTCAGGTTATATTTCCACTTCATTTTCTCTTGTGGCAGGGTCTTGATATGTAGCCCAAGCCTGGAACTGAACAGCTCAGACTGGTAAAATAACTTGGCCTTCCCCATTTTCATGATGCCACTAACCAAGATGGTGGCCATGTCACATGACTGTTGTCATTTTGATGACAATAAAGCCACGATTCCTTTTTTGCCTGTGGTGAGCTCAGATCCAAGAGCCTATATGATGATTTGTTTGTTTGTTTGTTTGTTTTTGTTTTTCGAGACAGGGTTTGTCTGTAGTTTTGGTGCCTGTTCTGGAACTCACTCTGTAGCCCAGGCTGGCCTTGAGCTGACAGAGATCCTCCTGCCTCTGCCTCCCGAGTGCTGGGATTAAAGGCGTGCGCCACTGCTGCCCACTATGTGATGATTTTTACCCAGACAGAAAAGCATCTTCCGAGGACCACATGGTCTAAGGCAATGGCGGACTAACCACATCAAGTAGCTGTCTGTTCTCCATTCCCTCATCCCTGACCCGAGAGACCCCTGGCGTAGAGGGCAAGAAGAATCCTATACCCATAGACAGAAGGTAGGGAGTTAAACTTAGCATCATTTAGCTCCTACCACATGGCTATTAGTCATCTAGAAAACCTGAGAGAAAAAGAGGCCTCTAAAAACAAGTGTGTGCACGTGTGTGCCATGGCATGCATGTAGAGGTCAGAGGACAACTTCATGTTTTCCCAGATCAGTCTTTCACTCCTGAGTCAGTAACAAGAGATGGCTTAGTGGTTAAGAGCACTGTCTGCTCTTCCAGAGGTCCTGAGTTCTGTTCCCAGCAACCACATGGTGGCTCACAACCATCCATAATTCAATCTGGTGCCCTCTTCTGGCCTGTAAGTATACATGCAGACAGAATACTGTATACACAATAAATAAATATTTTAAAAAGAGAGAGAGCGACTACCCTGAAACTCCCATAACGTACCATCCAAAATGTGCAGTGTCTAATTTTTATCACATGGGTCATTATCCTAAGAACTGAGAAAACCTCATGTAATGAAAAAGGGCAGCAATGGTGACAACACCCAAGATGGCAGACATTGGAACGGTCTGAAAAGGACTGGAAACAGACATCAGCGAGAGACTGTGGACATGCTGGAAGCAAGGGAAAAAATGAGAAGTTTCCGTTAAGAACCAGGTATGGTGGCTGTCTCAACACTATTCTTTTGCTGTGAAGAGACACCATGACAAGGCAACTATTATATGAGAAAGCATTTAATTGGGGGTTAATTACAGTTTCAGAGGGTTAATCCATTATCACCATGGCAGAGAGCCTGGCAGCATGCAGGCAGGCACTGGAGCAGTAGCTGAGAACTATATCTTGATCTGTAGGCAAAGAGAGAGACTCTAGGCTTGGCATAGGCTTTTGAAACCTCAAAGCCCACCCTCAGTGAGACATTTCCTCCAAGGCCACACCTCTTAACGTTTCTCATCCTTTCAAACAATTCCACTCCCTGGTGACCAAGTATTCAAATATATGAGCTTATGGGGGCCATTCTTACTTAAACCATTACAGTGGTGCCCACCTGTAATCTCAGCCCTCAGTAGGCTGAGGCAAGAGGATTCTTGTGAGTTCAAGCCCATCCTAGGGTATAGAGGCTATGCCTCAAATAACAATAAAGTGTCAGCAAAATAAGTAAATAAAAGACATAAAGAAGAGCCAAGTGAAAAAAATTAACTGAAAAATATGGTGATATTTTATTTGTGCTGAAATGTGATTTTATTTGTATGTTAATAAAGTTGTCTGGAGATCAGAAGTCACAGCAAGCCATAAGCGGGAGTCAGGCGGTGGTAGCACATGCCCTTAATGCGATCACATGGCAGGCAGAGTCTCTGTGGTCAAGGACACAGTCAAAGCAAGGTGACCTGAACTTTTAATCCCAGTACCAACCACAGAGACCTGAAGGTCTGTATAGACAGGCAGTGACGAGGAAATCATGTGGTTGGGTTTAGAGCCAATGAGAAAGCAGAACAGGAAGGCAATAAAAAGACAGGTCACAGGAAGAAGGTCTCTCTCTGAGGGCAAGACTGCTCTGACCTCTGGGCTTTTAACTCTGCATTTGGCTCTGTGTTTCTTATTTAATAAGACCATTTAGAATTTCATCTACAGAAAAAATATAGAAAACATTAAAAACTAAGACAAGACACATAGCTCAGCTAGCCTTTGGTAGAGTGCTAGCCTACCTAGAATAATGCTACCCAGGACTCCATCCCCTGTACTACAGAAATAGGGCATGGTGATACCCACTTGAAATCTTAACATTTGGTGGTAGAAGGAGGATCAGAAGTCTAAGATCATTATCAGTGAGTTCAAGACTAGCCTGGACTACATGAAACCAAGTCCCAGGAAAGATGGAAACAATGTTTCAAAGACAATGGGAAGAGGGATGGAGAAATGACTCAGTGGTTTAAAATGTGAACTGCTCTTGCAGAAGACCCACATTTGGTTCCCAGCACCCAACCAAGTGGCTATCATCTACAACTCCAGCTCCAGGGAGATCTGATGCCTCTGACTTGTGAGAGAACCTTCACTCATGTGCACACATATCCTTTACACACACACACACACACACACACACACACACACACACACACACACACACACACAGAATTAAGAGTAAGGGCTGTCAATGTAAGTAGTGAGTCTTTCTGTCCCACCAGCCAGCTCCCAAATCGTGACATGGAATTAGGAAAGCTTAGCCTTAGCTTAGGCTTGTCCCACTAGCTTTTATAACTTAAATTAACACATATTTTTAAATCTATGCTTCTTTACATGTCTCTGTTACCCTTACTCTGTACTACCCATCCTGCTTCCCTAATGTCAGACTGGTGACTCTGCCTTTCTTCTTCCCAAAGCTCTCTCTGTCCAGAAGTCTCATCTCTACTTCTTGTCTAGCTTTTGGGCATTTAGCTCTTTATTTGCCAGTCACAGTGACACATCTTCACACAGTGTAAAGGAATATTCCGCAACAGACATGTGGTGGCTCACACCTTTAACCCCAGCACTCTGGAGGCAGAGGTCAGCCTGGTCTACAGAGTGAGTTCCAGGACAGCCAGAGCTACACAGAGAAACTCTGTCTCAAAAAAAAAAGCCATAAAAAAGAATAAAGGCTGAAGAGATAGATGGTTCAGAACTCATATTGGTCTTCCAGGGGACCTGAGTTCTGTTCCCAACACACACACTAGGAATCTCATAACTGTAACTCCAGGTCCAGGAGCTTTGACATCCTCTTTTGGCCTCCACAGATAATGCACTCACATGCACAAACCCACATTCACACACACATATACTCAGTTTGACAAATGAAAATTAAAATAATAGTATAAGCCTTGAAAGCAGTGGTTCTCAACCTGTGGGTCATGACCCCTTTGGCAAAACCTCTATCTCCAAAAATATTTACATTACAATTTATAAAAATAGCAAAATTACAGCTATGAAGTAGCAATGGGAATAATTTTATAGTTGGGGTCAGCACAACATGAGGAGCTGTATTAAAGGGTCCCAGCATTAGGAAGGCTGAGAACTGCTGTTTTGAAGGAAGAGAAAAGATCCTTCCTATGTCCAGCTCTGACATACTCCAATAGGCAGAACTTTTTTTCCATGCTGGCAGACCTGACAACTTGGGTGATGGGCCCACATCTCCAGGAGTGCCAGCCAGTGGTTGCTACGAAGCTAGAGGTGTGGTGGCACCAGGCAGTGGAAAGCAGGTGGCCCGGGGCCCACCTGGGGGTTGAGGGGACCCACCACCTTTGCCTTTCAGTTCTCTGAAGAACACTGCTCTCTGACCATCCTGAACAGGACGCTCAGGGGAGCAGCCCCTGTGCACTAACCGCTTGTGGAAAACCCTGCGCCATTCTTCCTCACCCTTCCCTGGCCTCTTCCTGAATGTAGATATACTGTGGCTCTTTTGTGTAAAATAAAAATAAAAAATATACTGGCTAGGATCAGAACAGACTAGAGAAGACAAAATAAATCGGTGGGCTTGGAGTTCGATTAGCAACACTCACCACTTTCAACAACGTGAAGACAATGGACTAAAGGGAGGCAGTGAACGGGACCTCAGGGACCAGCAAGTGGAACACAGTCTGCCACCGTGTTATGGAAGAGGAGAACAAGCGCTGAGCTGGAACAGGAGATTGACAACCCTGGGAGAATCTCACCAGAATTCTACAGGGATCTGTATAATTCTAGGAGCCAACTGAGCCCCCCAGTTCCTCTTGTGCTGGGGGTGGAGCACAGGGCCTTGGGCCTGCCAGGCAATCACCATCTCTGAGCTGCGCTTCCAGCGCCGTAATCAAACTTCTAAAAAACCAAAGACAGAGAAAAGAACCCCTGAGAGAAATGAAAGAGAAATGATGCCTTTCCCACAGAGAAAACCAATTCCTTGGACAACGGATTTCTCATCCCAAACCAAAGGAAGCAGTACAAGAATTCTCAAGTGTAAAGAACCGTGAAACTAGAATTCTATATCCAGTAAAAATATTGTCCAGAATAAAGGGGGAAATGAACATTAAAAGTAAGTTTTATATACCTATATATGTGTGTAGGTTGAGTTTTCCTGCCTGGCCCACAGTCAGGACAAATCTCTCTCACCTGCCAGTCCCACAGCCACTCAGACCCGACCAAGTAAACATAGAGACTTATATTGGTTACAAACTGTATGGCCGTGGCAGGCCTCTTGCTAACTGTTCTTACAGCTTAAATTAATTCATTTCCATTAATCTATACCTTGCCACATGGCTCGTGGCTTACTGGCATCTTCAAATGCTGTTTCTCATCATGGCGGCTGGCAGTGTCTCTCTGACTCAGCCTTGTACTTCCCAGCTTTATTCTCCTCCTTGTCCTGCCTACACTTCCTGCCTGGCCACGGGCCAATCAGTGATTTATTTATTGACCAATCAGAGCAACACATTTGCCATACAGAGCATCCCACAGCATATATGTGTGCTGCATGTGGGTTTGGTGTATGCAGAGTTGCATGAATGTGTGTACGCATGTGTGTGGACATGTCAGCGCACACGCAGAAGCCAAAGGAGGGTGTTGGGCTTGCTACTCCCCGAACCTGGAGTGAGGTAGACAGACAGCAAGTCCCAGAAGTCCTCCTGGCTCCCACTGCTACAACACTGAAGTTGCAGGGGTTTATGGTCAGGTCTGGTGTCTACATGGATGCTGAGGATGACCTGAGGATGGATACCTGATGACCTCAGTCCTGCAAGCCCTCTCACCCACTGAGCCGCCCCCTCAGTCCCAGGAAATCACCATTCTTGTAAAAAGAACAACTACAAACAACTCATGGAGCTCAGCTGGTAGGTCACATGCCTAATGGTTTACACCAGTGCCCAGCACCAGAAACAAGACAAAGCACTCTAAAATAATGTACTGCCAGTAGAACAGCCCTTAAAAAGTGGCTAAAAAGAACAACAACAAAATCCTTGAAACAGGGAAATTAAAATTAAAATAACAATTTCAAAAGGGTTAAAAATAGATGCTTCCGTGTCCAGTCATGTTAGCTACTGCCCCGTTGTTCTGAGCAAAACATCTGACAAGGTTCCCTTAAGGGAGGGGGGACTTCTTTTGGCTTTAAGAAGAGTAAGAAAGAAAAGCAAAGGAAATAATAAAATAGAGGTAATTACAAGGGCACAATGGACTCTTCTCTGGAGTATTATTGCTTGCTATTGTTTCGTTTTTGTTTCTTTGGTTTTTGAGACAGGGTTTCTCTGAGTGGCCCTGGTTGTCCTGAAACTCCCCATATAGACCAGGCTGGCCTTGAACTCACAGAGATCCACCTGCCTCTACTTCCTGAGGCATGTGCTACCACACTTGCCCCTGCCCCCACTTGGAAACAGAATCTCATATGACTCAGGTTAGCTTTGAACTCCCCATGTAGTCAAAGATGAGCTCCAACTCCTGACCCTCCTGCCTCTACCTCCCAAGTGCTGGATGCGGTGGTTAGTGTTAATTCAGAATCTCGAATCACCTGGGAGGTGGGCCTTTAAGAATGCATGTGTAGAATAATCTTTAAATTTTTAAAATTTAGGTCTGTAGATGGCTTAGTGGTTAAGAGCACTGATTGCTTTTCCAGAGGACCTGGCTGGATTCAGTACAAAGCACTCATATGGTAGCTCAGAACCATTTGTTGACTCCAGTTCCTGGGAATCTAAAGCCCTCTTCTGGCCCCCATGGACACCAGGCATATGTCTGGTGCACATACATACATGCAGACAAACACTCATACACATGAAATAAAACTAAATATTGTGATTATATTTTATTTGTGCTGAAATGTGATATTTTATTTGTATGTTAACAAATAAAGTTTGCCTGGAGATCGGAGGTCAGCCAGAAGTCAGGTGGTGGCACATGCCCTTAATCCGATCACATGGCAGGCAATCTCAGTGTGTTCAAGGACACAGCCAAGCGTGGTGACAAACGCCTTTAATCCCAGTACCAACCATAAAGACCTGGAGGTCTGTATAGACAAGCAGTGACAAGGAAGTGATGTGGCTGGGCTTAGAGCCAATGAGAAGGCAGAACAGGAAGGCAATAAAGGCACAGGTTAGACAGGAAGAGGTTCTCTTGGGAAGCTATGGTGATGTGGTGAGCTAAGTTTAGTTGGAGGCTATTGCTCTGATTTCTATGGCTTGCACCTCTGTATTTGGCTCTGTATTTCTTTTTTTTTTTTTTTTTTTTTTTTTTGGTTTTTCGAGACAGGGTTTCTCTGTATAGCTTTGCACCTTTCCTGGAACTCACTTGGTAGCCCAGGCTGGCCTCGAACTCACAGAGATCCGCCTGGCTCTGCCTCCCGAGTGCTGGGATTAAAGGCGTGCGCCACCACCGCCCGGCCGTATTTCTTATTTAATAAGACTGTTTAGAAATTCATCTACAAAATACATCCTTTTGTTTTTTTAAAGTTTTATTTATTATGCATACAATGTTCTGCCAGCGTGTATGCCTACATGCCAGAAGAGGGCACCAGATGTCATTATAGATGGTTGTGAGCCACCATGTGGTTGCTGGGAATTGATCTCAGGATCTATGGAAGAGCCACCAGTACTCTTAACCTCTGAGCCATCTCTCCAGCCCCAATACATCTTTCTTAAAAAGAGAGCAAGAAAGAACCCCCATCCATCATGGCCGGGAAGGCATGACCACAAAAATGGGTGGCCTAGTAATCTGGAAGCAGAACAGGAAGTGGGCCAAACTACCGAACCTCAAGGCTCTCCCCCACTGATCCACTTCCTCCAGCCTCCTAACAATCTTCTAAAACACCAACATCAGTTGGGGACCATTATTTAAACACATAAGCGGGGTGGGGTGGGGGGATGGAGGGCGCTGCATAATCAAGCTAATATGAATGCAGGGAGACTCTTCTCCCCTGACTTGGGAACTGGCACTACCCAGGTACCACAGAGCACGGTGTGAGGTTTGGGAGAAAGCGCTTCTTCCTTGGACAATCTAGACAGCCAAGGAAACTGATGACGGGCAGAGAGCGAGTCCACCTTATTCCCAGTATGAGACAACGCCTGGAAACTCTGAGAAGCAGCGGGGCACATGTGAGCACCGGCTGGGTACTTCCGTGGGCAGATGAGGACACCAAGCCTTACAGCTCTGATTGACATAATGGAAATGGAACCTCATTCTATTCCTAAATTTGGTGAAGCTCAGACATACATGCTCCAGCCTCCTTTCCCAGGGTCTTAGGACATATTTGCTCTTCAGATTTGGATTATCCAGACTACTTTGGTGAGAGACCAGTTCTACATACTCTAAAGAGAACTTTTTTTTCTGATTTTCTCATTGTTTATTCATCGTCTGAGTTTACTATTTTTAAATTATTCTTCATTGCAACCTACACATTTAATTTTTCCCCAATATTTTCTTTTCATTTGAGTTGGAAGGCAGCTAATATATTTATTTTTAACCACATTTTAAAGGGTGTCATTTGATTGCTATGATTACATTAGTCAAGTATTTTATTAGTTGCAAGTGAAAAAGAAAGTCAGCTTGAATATGCCTGGGGGTATATAGCTCAGTAGTAAAATGCACACCTAAGGTTCTGAAGATGGCTCAGTGGGTAAAGGAGCTTGCTGCCAAAACTGACAACCTGAGTTCAATCCCTGGAACTCACATGATGGAAGAGGAAAATCAATTCCCAAAAGATTCTCTTTGACCTTATCACAAACAATACGGCAAACCAGTGTCCCCCAACACATGACAAATATATAAAAAACTTAACAAACATCAAAAGTTCACTCTAGGTTCCACCTTTGTGGAAGAGGAGGAGGAAGAGAAGGGAAAGGAGGAAAAATAAGTTAAACTGGAAAACAGTTGAGCGTATTTGGGCTTGGAAACTTGGTGGCTCGGTCTTGATACACTCATGTTTGTTATCTATCTCAGAAAAGTTTGTTTCCAACAAAGAATCGGGAAAAGCTCTGGAGGGGCTGGAGAGATGGCTCAACAGTTAAGAGCGCTGGCTGATCTTCCAGAGGATCTCCACTTGGTTCCTGCACCCACATGGCAACTGTCTGTGACTCCAGTTCTCGGAATCCAAAGCCCTCTTCCCGCCTCCAGGACATTGCGTTCACTCGGTGCACATACATACATACATGCAGGCAAGACTGTAAGTAGATTTTTCTGTCCCTCCTGCCAGCTCCCAAATCATGACATGGAGACTTCTTGTTAATTATGAAAGCTTGGCTGATAGCTTAGGCTTGTTTCTAACTAGCTCTTATAACTTAAATTAACCCATTTCTATTCATTTACTTTCTGCCTTGTGGCTTTATTACCTTCACTCTGTATTGCCCATGCTGCTTTCCTGCTTCCTGTCTCTGACTGGTGACTCTTTGAGTTTCCACCCTTCTTCTTCCCAGTATTCTCTGCCTCCAAAATCCTGCTTAGCTATTGGCTGTTTAGTTTTTTTTTTTTTTTTTTAAGTGTTAACTCTGCTTTATTAGTCAACCGGAAAACTACATAATCCTCCAGTCCAGGGAGGCATTAACTTAATCCTCTTCCTCATCATCAAACAGCTCCAGCACCACCCTGGCCCTTCTTGGCATTCTTCCTGGGCGGCCACCACCATAAGGAGAACCGAGGGAGAAATCAATGTGCTTCTGGGAGTCCAGACAGACAATGAAGGATGAAATGTTCACCACCTGCTTGCGGACCCTGATATGACGCTGGCAGATGAGCACATGGGCATGGTGAATAGATTTAGCCAGACCCAGCTTAAAGACCTCGGTCTGCAGCCGCCCCTCCAAGAAATCCTCAATCTTCAGGCCCAGGATGTAATCCAGCTTCATCTTGCCCTCATCCGGCACCCCAATGCGGACAAGTCGCCTCAGCAGAGCATTGCCTTCAAAAAGACGCCGTGGGTCCTTTTCGTCCAGCGTCAGCAGCTCCCAGGCGGCCTTGCGGATCTTAGCTAGGGTAAATTTGACCCTTCAGACCTCAGGTTTGTTCCGGAGCCCATACTCTCCGATCAGCTTCAGTTCCTGGTCGAGACGCAATTTCTCGAAGGGTCTCCGTGGGGTCACATAGGTTTGGCGACAAACCCAACTTCTGGCAACTGTCATGTTGGCTTCTGTAGGCCCACCGTGCCCATGAACTCATGCCCGTGACAAAGAGAGGCTGTTGAGCTTTTTATTAAACGAATCACAGTGACATATCTTTACACAGTGTAAAGGAATATTCCACAACACAAGATACCCATTCAAATAAAATACAGATATATAGAGAGAATAAAAGAGACAGAGAGAGAGAGAGAGAGAGAGAGAGAGAGAGAGAGAGAGAGAAGAGAGATACCATGAGAGAGATGGTGAATGGGGGGCCAGAGGAGCATATTTAGAGGTCACTTCCCTGAACTAATCCTAAGGACAAAAAAAATACCAGACTTTTGTAAGTTTGGGGGCCTGGCAGGAAGTTTCACATCACATGACCTATTTAAACATAGTGTACATGACAAAGAGCATGAAGGAACCAGGTGCTGGCTGGGGTCATAATTTAAGGACTGCTCTTTAGCTGTAGCACAGATAGCATCTAAACTCTGTCACAGAAAGAGTGCTTCAGGCTGTGGGATCTGGCCTGAAGATGCAAACCCATATTCTAACTACGTCTACCACTACTCTTGGCAATGTGAGTACAGGGGAAATAAAACACAGACGCTACCCAGATGTGGCAGTACATGCCTGTTATCCCAGCATTCAGGAAGCGAAGACATGAGGATCAGAAGTTCAAAGTCATCCTTGGCTACATAGTGAGTTCCAGGCTAGCCTATGCTACCTGAAACTGTCTGAAAACAACAAAGCTTAGACACTACTAATACCATCATCTTTCAGGGCTCATTGTCCCATTCTCTTCCTGATTCCTTTGACTATTTTTTCTTTATAAGACAGGGTTTTTTTATGCCCTGGCCATCCTGGAGCTCATTCTGTAGACCAGGCTGGCCTTGAACTCAGAGATCTACCTACCTGACTCTAGCTCTAAATGCTGGGATTAAAGACATGGACCACTACCGCTCAGCTTTCTTTGACAATTTACTAAATTGTTCTGGTTCACTTACAAGGTGCTATTCCAGCCTGGAGCCTTCTGATTTCTAGATTTCTATCTAAAGTTCTTTCAGCTCTGGGAGTTTCTGAGGGTTTTTTTTTGTTGTTGTTGTTGGTTTTTTTTTTTTTCATTATACTTCAGAAAATTTTCCATTCACTGTGAAAACACAAACATCTTAAACTGAAAGCATTACTTGGCCATTGGAGGCATCAGCAAAACTAGTAAGACCAGAGGCTTCGTTTATTCAAAGATGTCTTGCATGAGTAAAGTCATTCCAAGGAAAAGGGTTCCAGTCTCCATACACCAGTCATAGTCTAGGTGTGCCTCTGACATGTCCACACGTGTCCTGGGCACATATCCACTCCACCTATCTCAGAAGCCTAGAGACTCAAGGTCTGTTTCAGGTATTACTATGGTTTGGTAAGGAATAGAAATGGGTGTAGCTATGAAACTGCAAATTCCAAAGACCCTTTACCCACTTACCTGCCTCCTTCACTGTTAAGGTTGACCAACTGTGATATGACCATTTAATGAATTTATCAAGAAGAAAACCTAAGAGAGTGTTTCCCTCTAGTCTCTGGCTTTAGGGACTGAGGAATTAAACCTTCAGGCAGTGACATTCCATTTACCTTTGGTAATTCATTGCATTGGGGCCCATCCCCAGAACCCAACCCAGAATTTAGTTGGGTTAGAGAACAAGAGAGGACAAAGCTGATGGAAATAATGAGTGATTGAGACTAAGCACAGGGGAAAATGGTTTTGAAAATGAAAACAGGAATTTTGAAACATTTTACTTGTATCTTTTTGTTTTGTTTTGTTTTGTTTTTTGTTTTTGAGACAAGGTTTCTCTGTGTAGCCCTGGCTGTCCTAGAACTCACTCTGTAGACCAGGGTGGCTCAAACTCACAGAGATCTGCCTGCCTCTGCCTCTGCCTCCCAATGGATCCTTGTTTTTGAGTGCCTTCCTTTCTCCTTCCCTCCCCCTCCACCTCTTTTCTCATTTTGGTCTGCTTGCATTGACTAAGAATTAATTTCTCTCTCTACCTCCCTCTTCCTCTCTCCCACTCTGCTTTTCCTTTTTTTGAGGTCAGGGTCTCATGTTGTCCAGAGTAGCCTCAAACTCACTACATAGCTGAGGATGGCCTTGATCTTGGACTCCTAGTCCTTTGATTCTACCTCTTTGGCACTGGGATTATAAGAGAACAAAAACACTTACTTACACACACACACACACACACACACACACACACACACACACACGGTCTCACTATGTAGCCCTAACTGGCCGACAGAACTTCTTATGCAGACCAGGCTATCTCACAGTAATCCTCCTGCCTCTACATACTGAGTGTGGAATTACAGACATGTACCACCATGTCTGGCAAACAAAAAGGCTTTTTAAAAACTTGTTCTTAAAATAACAGCTAATTCAAAGATTTCTACAAATAGGAATTTTAAGTCTTGGCTGAAGGCTTAAGTCTTCTTTAGGAAGCAGAGCTTGAGAGGTCAAATTGCTCTACAGAGAAAAAAATGGAAAGAATTCAGTTTATTCTTTTTTTTTTCACAATGCTTTGTTTTTTCTGTTCTGAGAGGGTGAGCCAAGAGCAGAACCCAGGGTGGAGGCAGCTGGGAACAACCGTGTCTGGGGCTTGATGTTAAGCTGCTTCTGTGGTTCTTGCCCCTTGACCTTTCATGGTAGACTGCCACCTACTCAGAACCTCGGCACCATTCTTGGTATGAAAACTAAGGGATGGAATGATGACAGGGTAGAGATCAGACTGCTGAATGGAGACCAAGAATTCAGCAGAGGCAGCCAGCAGACCATGAGCCCACAGCTCCATAGGGAGTACACGGTGATCTTGGCCAGAGATCTGGTTTCCTTCTCCCTGTGGCTGGAATATGAACACTGACGCCAATCTTAGCTCAATCTCCCTGATAACTGATCATTCTGGGATTTGAAAAAGCACATCATATCTTCACGAGATGCCTTTAACAAAGCAACATCCAATCAAAACACTAGAAAAGTGAGTCACACAAAAATCAGCAAGAATGCCCAACTGTAACCTTATCACAGTCCTTGAGAAGCTAGAGCAGGGAGAGCATGTGTTCCAGGCCAGTCTGGGGTTACACAGCAAGATCTCGTCACAGAACCCAAGAGCAGCGTGCAGACGTGTTCAGATCCTGCTTGAGTCCTCTACTACATACCATTTTTTATAGCAATTTGCTATGACAGGGGCATGCTACTACCATATATGAAGCTTCTCTGAAAACTTAAACAATTAGTCAGGGAATCAAAAAAGTGGGTTCATTTAAGCCCCCTCTGCATCACAGTTGCCTGAGTTTTTCACCTTTCACACTGGCTCTGATTCAAGCTGCTATATGCATGTGGTAAAATTGCTGGGTGCAGCATACACTACTATAATCCCGATACCTGGGAGGCAGAGGCAGGAGGATCTCAGGTTGGAAGTCAGCTTGGGCTACATAGTGAGACCCCTTTTCTTTTTTTTTTTTTTTTTAAGGTTTACTTATTTATTTAAAGTTTATTTTTTCATTTTACATACTGCCAACTGTTTCCCCTCCCTCCCCTTCTCTCGATTCCCCATCCCCTCCTCATAGTGGGTAAGGCCTCCCTTGGGTATTCAACACAGGCTGGCTTACCAAGTTGGCGCAGGCCCAAGGCCCTCTCCACCTGCACCAAAGTTGAATAAGGCATCGCACCACAGGGAATGGGCTCTAAAAAAGCCAGTGTATGCACTCTGGATGAGTCCTAGTCCCATTGCCAGGGGACCCACAAACACATCAAGCTGCACAACTGTCACCCTCAGTCAGAGACCCTTTTTCAAAATACCAAAACCAACCCAAAAGGTCACTTTGATTTAAGGAAAGTGACTATTCAAGACTTAAAAATTTGGGGATGGCCAGGCATGGTGGTGCACGCCTTTGATCCCAGCACTTGGGAGGCAGAAGCAAGAGGATCTCTGTGAGTTTGAGGCCAATCTGGTTTACAAAGTAAGTTCCAGGACAGCCAGAGCTACACAGAGAAACCCTATCTCAAAAAAACAAAAAATAAAAAACAAAAAACAAAACAAAACAAAACCCCAAAAACCTGGAGGATGGTAACATAGCTCAGTGGTAAAGATGCTTGCTTCCAAGTCTGATGACCTGAGTTGGATCCCCCAGTATTTACACATGGAAAGAACCAACTTCTGCAAGTTGTCCTCTGACCTACAAGTGTATGTACACACACACACACACACACACACACACACACACACACACACACATTTATTTATTTTTGGTTTTTTAAGACAGGGTTTCTCTGTGTAGCTTTGGTGCCTGTCCTGGATCTCCCTCTGTAGACCAGGCTGGCCTCAAACTCACAGAAATCTACCTGGCTCTGCCTCCCGAGTGCTGGGATTAAGCCGTGCACCACCACCACCTGGCCATTATTTTTTAAAATAAAATTTTTACTAGTATAAAGCAATTACTAAGACTGGGGTGGGGTTGTTATATGCATTCTATGAAATTAGTTTTTGTTGTTGTTCTTCCAGTGCTAGGGATTAAACCCAAGCCCTGTTGCATGCCAGGAAGGTACTCTGCTACTGGGCTATGTTCCTAGCCTTTAATATCAGATTTTGAGTGTGCAGTTTCACTGGTTTTGAAATGCAGAAAGGGTGAAAGGAAAACCAGGTTCCTTAGTAAAATCCGCAAGGCCTAAATAATGTTTGTTTCTCAAATCTATGGATGTTGGCAAGCCTGAGATTGAATTGTCAGCCTAGCAAGTCATAGTAAGGGTCCTCCTTTTGTTGATGATAGCTTTTTACTGTAGCATTATCTGAAAAGGGGTGGGAAAGCCCTCAGGTTTATTTATTTGTGTGTGTGTGTGTGTGTGTGTGTGTGTGTGTGTGTGTGTGTGTGTGTGTGTATGCATGTATACACGTGTGCTGCCCATCAAATCTCTCCCACCAGATTCTTTTCCAGAATTCCTATCTCTGTCCAGAAGTCCCACGTATCCTCTCTGGCCTAGCAGTGCTTTATTTAACCAATCAGAAGATGCCTTAGGCAGGTGAGGTAAAACAGAGACACACTTTAACACAGTGTGATCAAAACCCAGCAACAGCTGCTGTTCTTGGTAGTCATCCCATGGTACTGGCATCTCCAAAATGCTATACTCCCTTGCTGCAACTGGGCTGCACTTTCACCAGTAGTCTCTCACAGGATCTCTTTCTGGTGCCAAGCCTCAACTTCTCTGCATGACCCCTTTAGTCCCAGGCCTTCAACAGTCACTGAAGCTGCCCCTTCACCAATGGCCTCTCCTTGCCTCTCAGTGCCAAGCATCAGCTGCTCTCCATGACCCCTTCGTGCCTTCAAAACCAGTACCACCTGGGTGATGCTTACACATTACCAAGTTTGGCTCCAATAAGAGGTACAACTGTGGCTGCCTCTGGAACACAGTTTCTCTGTGCTCTCATGTAGCAGGGATCTTAACAGGTCTTATTAATAAAAATCAAACCTGGAGCCAGGTATTGGGTTAAGGCTGGAAGATCAGAGAAGCAGAACAAGCCACAGCCACCTCACCTTGCCTGTTTCCTCAGATTGGAAGCTTCTGAGTCCTCATCCAAATGGATCTCAGCTAAACTGTGCTGCTCAAAGCCTGAAAGCTTAACTGACTCTAGTTCCTGGTTCTCACGCCTTATATACCTTTCTGCCAT